>NC_068357.1:60560692-60613192 GCF_020536995.1 Dreissena polymorpha | reverse complement strand
AACATACACTACCATCTCATGCTAGTCAATCCAACATACTCTTCGCTATCTTGTGCAAGTCATTCCAACATTCTCTTCTACTCCCCTCGTTACGTAAACATCGTTGGACATCTCGGAGTATCTCATTCTTTCGTCTTAGTATTTCTCGAATCACAGTATCTGATTCTTTGGATGAATTTTCGTATTCCAGTTCGAAAAGTCGGCGACAAAAATATAGTTCTAACAGCTCCAACTCTAACTTTAACTTGGTATACCAAAGGAGGGGCTCTCCGAAACAAATGATAGCTGTTCGTAACTTCTGCAGTCGAAGTATTATTCTCGGACCTTCGGAAATCATGTCTTTAATTGTCTTTATCCATGTTCGCTGCTGACTCGCTTCAAGACGAGAACATGCCATCAGGTTTCTCATTGGAATCATATAGCTGGACAGTCGTTTGTCGGAAATGGCAGTTTTCAATTTGCTCAGCGCTGCTTTCAACCAGTGTAGCAAATTTTGTTCATGAAACAATTTTTGTTCATTGTTCTCTGCTAGATGCAATATCAGGTTTTTCACCATATATGAGGTGATCTCTTTCTTCTGGGGGTTAAGTACATGCTTTACAATCATCTTCAATAGCACGTACAGCTTCAACTGAGTGTCATTCAGATTGTGCATAAGTTCAGTCTCACCAGAAGAAAAACAAATCCTCCACTCTAAATGCGTAAATGTACTTTCTTTAAAGCCTACAGGGGTAACAAATCCCCCCATTGACTCGATCATCTGCACGATGTTATCTGGTGGCCATAGGCGATACCTCTCTGCCCATTGGCGCAATAAGCTTGGAATGTGGCAGCGAAGAGCATGGACATAATCGTAATCAAGTGTTCCATCCGTTACTGGACACGCCGGACCAGAACGAGGTTTAAATACACCACCGGCAATTTGAGCATCTCGTTTTGTGTGCTCATAATAAAGGTCGCTGCTCAACAAATCGTTTCCATGCCCATCGGGCGTTAGCGATTTGACAATTGCTTCCGGACAATGCGCGCGAACTATTTCTTTCTTTAGTCTACAATATGCCTGAGCAGAATAAGCCGTATCAATTCTTAATATGGTTTTTGAAGAAAATTCTTTCGCATCAACCGTACCGGACTCGATACAAATAACATTCGTCGGTACATACATAACATCAAAGTCGCTCTCAAGTCTGCCCGCAACACCTTCAATCTTGCTTCCCGTACCGATACAGTCCTCTTTATCATTGCACTGATGAATAGCTGTCAGACTGTATGCTTCTACGCGGGCCTCCCTCTGTTTTTGGCTGTATCCAAGGATGTTCATAAGCATGCATATTTCTCTTGACTCTTCTTTGTAAAATGACGAAATCTGAAAAAAAGTAGGTACAAGAATGCCTGTTTCACGCATAAACGCATGCTTGATGGTAGAGTAAAATATGATAATCTAGCAGGCTTAAACTGTGTAACTATTTTTAGATCAACATTTTAAACATTTATCCGGTATTTTTTGGACGAAGTTACGTTCCTTTGTTTTGATCAGTTCATTTTATTGAATTTCTACAGACGAAACCAAAGTTTTGACTTTCAAAATGTCATGAAAAGTAAATGGAATTTATTTCTTAATTATTTGATTAGTTTTGTAAATCAGAAATTCATCTTAATGTATTTTTCAAAAATGAGTTATTATTTAGCCGAAATATGATGTTCTATCAACTGTACATAATGTTTTCATACTGCAGGATTTGTACTGCAAGACATGCAAGTAAATTTATCACACCTCAGGCTCTGTTGATAAATGTGCTCAATTGGCTCTATGTATTTGTTCCAAGAGTTTTAATTATCTTCACATTTATTCAATACAGACAACACATTTCATAGAAATTTTCATTTGAACTTAAACTGTGAATAAGAGAGGAACAACATAATATGTGCAAAAGTTTACACCATTTTTTGACAATACTGTGAGTCGTTTACGAAATTATTAGTATAAAATACTATTTTAAAAATATACAATTGCATAGTTCAAAAGTTGTTTTCTATATATAATTAATCTTGCGAGTAAATTATATACAATCAGCAGCGTAATTCTACTAGAACAATTTAAATAATTGCTACATGTACTTTTTAATTCTTTATACGGCTTTCACTTATGAAATTGTTCAATGAAATAAATCTAGGTTTCAAGGTATATTGTGTCTTTTACCTCAATATTTTGTTGGGGCTAATGTGAAGCCAATGGACATGATACAAAAACTACGACGATTACCACCACACAATGTCACATTCAAAAAAATTATCACTTAAACCATGCGTTTTGAGAGAATAAGATTGTTTAAGCTCTTTATTATATAAGTAAATATAAATCATGTGAAACAAGGACACGTTATTTTTTTTACTCCAAATGTATGATTTGATCACACCTAGAAGAAGAAAACACTAACATGTTACACACCAACTATTGAACCCCCGACCCTTGCGGTTTCTGTGTTGTTAGGGATTATCAAATACATTAATCTATATAAATCAGTTGACCCCTGAAGCGCAAACAGTTTTGATCACGGAGACATGCTTTAAGGAAACTTAGCAAAGAATCACTATATGGTTGGCATGCAACGTAACAAACCAATGGGCCTTGCAGTTTCAGAGAATGATTACATTATTTATATTTATAAGCAAAACAATAACCCCTAGAGAGGGCACATTTTCTGCATGATTTGAACAAACTTCAAAGAGAACCTCATAACGATGTTACACACCAAATATTGTAGTCGTGCCCCTTGTGTTTACTTTACATATATAAACACTTTAATTCTCTCTGAATATAAAATGAAATGCAACACATGTTTTTAACTCTCGGTTTCTTAAATGAAATATATACATTTTATGTAATAGAACTCTCACTACACAAAGTTTTTGATCAAGATCAAGATCAATACAAGCGCAGTCTGATCAGGATCCAAAGTGTTCGCTTAACATCTTTAGAAGTACTGACTAAATGACAACTATGTTGAACAATTTGGATCCTGGTCAGACTGCTCTTTTGGAGCCGAAATGGTAGCAATCGCATTAAGGTCCAATTTCCGGTTACGTGGCTCATTTTTTTCTCATGATTGATACAAATTATCATAATATAAAGCAAGTCTGTTGTATATTAAAGAGCATTTTTAGTGTTCATATTCCACCCATGGATGAAAGTTACAAAGTTGGTTGTTATTTAAAGCTTTTAAACAATGTAAAAAGTTTTTAAGGATTTTTTATTTAAGTCAAATGCATGCTATATTTGTTATAAACATACATATGATATACACTCAACAACATTTTAACGATCACTATAATACACTACACACCTGGCTTGTTTAATAGTCTCTATTGAAGCAATACAGTATAATACATGCAAAAGGTGCTTTTACCTATAAATAAATATATATATATATATATATATATATATATATATATATATATATATATATATATATATATATATATATAAATATGTTTACTATTATTATAAAAAGCTTCTACAACAGTGTAATGAGATATATAAAACACTTAAAGGTTAATAAAGTATACATAAGGTTAAATAGGCTGAATTTTAAATTTTCAAAAATAAAAAAAATCGGTTTTTTGGTAGACTGCTCACGTTTGATGCTTTTATTTTTATTTATCCCCCGACTATTTTTTTTTGAAAAAAATCCCGTAAAACAAATTAAAAGAAATGCTGGCCTTAAGTAAGAAATGTGCTCCAGTTTCTTGTGCTTCAAGTCGACATCGCTTTATCTGCTAGCCTCAGGGTAACAATTCTCGAACGGTACCAATTCTCTAACGATTTTTATAAATTATAAAATTTATTCACGGTGGAATCGTTTAATTTGAAATCGAGTCCTATTTTAAGTTAGTCCAATATGAATACATGCTATTGGAAAACTTCCAGCTTGACAGCCTTTTCTTCGTAAATGCAACTGCAGACGAAGATTCATTGAACCAAGTAAAATTTTAATATTTGACAAGATAAATGTGTGGTTAATTCAGTTAGATCATTATAAGTTATCAAAATGTTTTGTTTTATAAGATTCGAACAATACAAGCGATGTTTTCATTCACCTTTAAGGCTTTTAACTACCTTCCAGTTTGTTTACAACTGTCAAAATGAGCGATTACATTCTTGACCTTGCCCTATTCTATTTTTATCTTAATGGATTAGGTTGTAGTCAACTAAGTTGTTTTATGGTCAATTCGTACTGAAGCCAACTCGTAACTCGGTAACATTCAACACCATTTATTGAGAAACATTTTATTCATACAATATAATACATCTATTTAGAATCTCTTTTTATTTCTTTAAGACATATGACACGAAAAAAAATCAAATAAATACTCAGTCTGTGCTCTACAAGCAGCAGTTAGAGAAGTCAAAAAAGGAAAATGTTTGTCAAAAGTATCAATTAGTATTAATCTTTTGATTAAATGAACAAAATATATTAGTAATGACTATCCACGGCAGATGCAATGTCATATTACTTTTGATTAATAATGCGTGTTTACAAAATAAACTGCTCTGCTTACCATGTTTATGGAAACTCTTCACATTCAGAACGCGAATTCTATCCTTGTTTCGGTTTACGGTTTAGTCGCGCATTGTATCACTATATGAAAACTACCAGGTATTGTAAATTACACAATAGAAATATGAATTTTTGACGTGTGTGTTTTTATATGATCAACTAAGTCCTGGCGTAGGTTCTTACTTATATTTATCCGTATAAAACGGGCCTATAAAGATATATCATCTAGTTAGAAATATATAAAAACAATCTAACATAAACACACAATACAACGAATACACATAACAATATCACAATAAAACTTAATGGGACGCGCTGCGGAAAACAATACATAAACATTAATAATATAAAGTATAAAGAATAATATAAAAAAGCTTACCACAGTGTCCGATTATTTAATAATAATAAATCTCATTTATAGTTAATACAAAGAGTTACAGATTTCTAAACCTCTTAACTTGTGAAAGTTCTGAAGGGTTGTGAGGGACGAAGGAATTTGGCGGGGAAGGAAGAAAAGGGTGAACGAACAACCCAATAGGAACATTTCTCTCAATCTTTCTTTCATTCAAACATAAAACATAAATAACAATTGGACAGATACGGTAAACAGTGCTCACATGAAAGCACGTGCAGCAGTTGGATTACCTCGGCCGACTTCGTAGATATATATTGTTAAATGTATAAATGGGAAGTATTCCGATTCACCCAACAACAGCAGATGACACAATGACAAATCACCTTGACAAAGACAAACGAGGACAAACGGAAAATTCGGCGCATGCGTGATGGCAATTATACGTACGCGTGCACTTTAACTATGGAACGGTAAATATATAGGTAAAAACGGACATATAAAAAATATAAAACTGTGACATTCTCCTCTGCTAAGAGAAAACATGTCCCCTGACATTTCATGACTCTTTAACTAATAAAGTACCTACAATATCTACAAAACATACAACTATACAGTACCCAGTATGACTTTATGATTAACTAATCAACTTGAGATTAAGACACACTGAATTACACACTGAATTACATTTACAACTATATCGCAAAACGTATTTGCATTTAAAAAAAGTTTCTTCCAGTGGTTACTAATATCAAGTATACGTATATGCGAAACATTGTGAAATAACATGTCGAAAAGAATTGAACAATATCAGTTGATGCTGTTAAGTGCCACATTCATCAGCTTAGTACTGGATTGTGTTAACAACCCAGGGAAATAACTGCAATAGACATATCAACATTTTATACAGGATTTATTTCCCTGCAACAGATATTTCAAGGTTATTGCTCAAAATTTAAGTATTTTTAAGACTGGTTCACAAACACATGAAATTAAATGTGGTAACACATAGTACCTGAAATTAAAGATCGTTATCCACTTATTCTTAAAGGTACATACTCAATTTTCTGAAATAAATGGTACTGCTAATATTTAAAACATATCATATAAACATAATGTGCAAATATTCTTTTGAAACATCTGCAATGAAACAATACATACGGAATATTACGCTAGTCAATTGTTCCAAGAGTTTGTATTCAGTCGAGTGGCTTGTGTGATGACGTATCACACGAGAGGCGGAGCCTCGAGTGTGATGCGAAATAGCACAAGCCACGAGACTGAATACAAACTCTTGGAACAATTGACTAGCGTAATATTCCATTTATTATATACAGCAACTAACGAAAACAGTTAACAATTGTAATTTTTGCTTTAACAAAACATACAACACAATGATACAAACGGAACGCCGTAGTTTATATAACACGCGCATGAATACAGTTTATGCAAATTAGTCTAACGTGTACACATTTGAACAGGGGACACACAGGTTTTAATCTTCGCGTGTTGAAAGCACATGTTGTTGGATTTACCAGCTGGATTTATAATTCACCAACAGTTAATCGCTGTCACTTTCTACTATGCATATTCTCTTGCGTTTCTTCGATGGAGAGTGTGCATAGTAGTTGTTGATGGTTACGTTACACCGGAATAATTGTGCACCTTGGAGATTTGTGTTATCGTGGGAATCATCAATGGCGGCGTTGGATGTGTTTTTGTTGCTGCTTGACATAGATGTGTTTCGCACCGATGCCGGGATGACAGAACCATAGGTAGGCCTAGGGTTAAGTTGCATAATTTGTTGTTGGTCAGGATTTTCTGATAATATGTCGGACATGGCTGCTTGCATTTCAAGAGAAGCCTTTGCGTAATTGTTAACACTTTGCACATTTTTGTGTCCAGTTAGCTGTTGAATTGTTGTTGGAGCAACCCCATTATGCAAGAGAGTCGTACAGGTTGTTTTTCGGGCACTGTGATTTGTCTTCCGACCTGTGAGATCGCCCCTCTCGGCCATCGTTCTCATTATTGACCTCAAGGAGTTTTCACCCATGGGCTGACATTTATACCACTTGTTGGACCCATCATGTCGACTATAGTTTATACACAAGTAGAAAGGGGCATCATCACGCAGAGCTTCTTTCGGTCTGTGATGAGCAAACTCCTTGTACGCTTCAACAGGGCATGAATCTTTGTTTGTATGAGCAAACTGCTTAGGTGGAAAGGCCCTTTGATCCGACTTGGTTTCCGATGTACGTGTTTTGGTCAACCGTTCATTGTATTCAAGGTATTCTCTTCCTTGATCAGTTTTTTTCAGTTTGATGTCGCCCCATCTAAGGTTGTGACTTTCAGTTCCACCACGAATGCCGAACAATGTTGAATTATTTAGCCAAACTTGATTCAACAGCTGTCTAGGGCTTTGAAGTCCAATTACTGCTTTTTGTTTTAAAATCCCTCTTTCTTCAGAGGTAATGGCTTCAGCAGCATGGGGCCTGTTTCCTTTTCCTTTTTGCTTCAGTTCCTTTCTTTTGGAAGCCAAAACCTTTCGAGAAGTTTCAAACTCTCTGTCATCCAAAATGCTGTGGGAATATTTATTTTCCCTTAAATATCTGGAAAAAATCACATTTAAACATTTGATTTTCATTCTTTTTTTTTTTTAAACTTGACCCATGTACAGAATTATTTGATTTTTTTTTAACTGGATATAATTTGAAAATTATGGGCATTATTTACATTTTGTTCGAGATATTATTTTTTTAAACCGTTAATATCATTGTGCAGTTAATATTCATTTTACATATTGTTTTGTTTAATAACTTTTATACATTTATTTGCCACTTAATTAAATTCTATTTTCATAGATGTGTGCAATAACCAATCAGGTTAACGTAACAACTATAAAGCATAATTACACAGCTATAACATTTCATGCTGTTTAAATATTTTAATTTAATCACTTTATGTTGGATGTAGTAAATTAACTCAACAGCAAGGTCGACATGTTTTAATGTTTTATGGATAGGGTGTCCGTCTAGCCACTGGGAGGTGATGGGTTCGATCACCATCGTGCAAGCGTTCTTAAGATCTCTCACAAAGACACATAGTAATGGTTCTAAGCCCAGAAAATGGACTCGAGAGTGTTTATATAAGCCTTAGGCTTTCGATGGACTCAAGCTTAAATATATAGGTTAAAACTATCTCTACAGCAGTGAGTAATACAGTACTACAACAACATTGCATGATCATCACTGAAATACTATTTTGATTCAATGTTGATTGTTTATACACTGAGCACTTTATTCTACTATGTTTTTGGTGTATAAATATGAATTTCTTTTACAAACCGGTCAATGCCTCGATGGTAGCTTGTGAGTGTGTCAGGCTCATACTCAGACCCGTCAGCTTTACGAATGGACAGGAGGAATGAACCTATGTAGTTGTCAAGTTCAGTGGTCATGATGTCACAGACAGATCTTGTTTCATTGCGTGGTGGTTCTGATAGCCAGCGTTGGAAATGGCGCATACATAATTCAGTTTTGCGGCTAGTGTTCACATTTTTCATACTTTGAACAAAATTTGTCTTTTCATCTTCTGTTACATGTACAAATGTTGGTTGTTTACGTGTTTCACCTTGAGCATGACTATTTAAATTCATCTGTTCCATTTGATTTCTTTGGTCTTGTGAACTTAAATCTATATTTTGATGCAGATCAGACTTACTTTCATTGGGCAGCTGGACACCTGCTTCTAAAAGAGTGGACACTGCACTTGTTTCAGTATTTTCAGTGCTACTGACATTTTCATTCTCTCCAGAATTATGAACAGCCGTTTCAAATAGTTCATTTTCAAAAAAACTATCGTCAATTAAGTCAAATAAACCGATCGATGACCATTCCGCTATGTCCATGGTCGAAAATTCGGCCATATTTACTCTCTGGTCAAACTGCAGACGACGTATCTAATAATACTACACAGGGGGCTTTCCTATTTTCGTTACGCGTAGTGTGACGTCATTAAATGGGTCGAAGATTTAACAAGGGGGGTTTCCTATATTCGGTGCGCATAATGTGACGTCATTAAATGGGTCAAAAAAGTAGTCCGGCTTCTAAAAATAGTAGTATGGTAATACGGAATTGGAAACAGCGAGTAGCGTAATACGGGATTTTTTATTTCAACGATTGATACAACCTGTATTTTGTTAAAAGCATTCAACAGGTATATAATAAATTAAAATAACTGTCAAAGAAGGTTAAAACATTCTATGGCTAATATTATAACATAAAATACAATTTATGCAATAGTAGCCATAATCACCATGTATGAATGTTAACATACTGTCTCTGTGTAAGACACTCATCTCAGATGTCTGAAAATAATCAGTAGAAATGAGAACTTCCAACTGAAACAAAATAATGGTATTTAATATTAAACTTAATAAAGATCAGACCTACAAAATAAGACATATGAAAACATTTTACAACTTTTCAATAATACAGTGAAATGAAAATACATTTTCAACTTATTGAAACTGTGACATTCTCCACTGTCACGCAAAATAAATTTTGCCCTGGGGAAAAAACTCTACATGAGTTGTAATTGGTGAACCCAATCTTCATACCAATCTGGCTTTCTCCTTGACCTCTGTGGTCGTTGTGGTAACACCGGCTCTGCAACATGTGGTCGTTGTGGAAACACCGCCTCTGCGGAGTGCGGTCTTTGGAGTAACACCGGCGTTGGAGCATGTTGTGTATTATTTCTGCTCTGGTCTGCATTCTGAGACTCGGACCTATGACCTAAGGATAAAGATTGGTTCTGATTAGACATATTCTTACCTGAAAAGTGATAATCAGTATAACTGTGAGGTTGAGACCTAGAAAAACTTGCCATATTAGAACTAGGTGTGTCCCGCTGAAATTTAAACGCTAGGTTGAACCTACCCGTAGAGTTATTACTGGATTTACCGTCACAAGTAGCACGTGAGATGCTAGATGGTAACTCTGGTCAGGAAAAATTGACACAGGGCTGTGGTAACGGTCTTTTCCTATGTGGTATAATATACCTCGGGCTTGCCTCACTTGTCTCAGAACCGCGGCCTGACTCCGACTCTGATGGAAAGTTGATTTCCTTGGTCGTGTCGACTTCCGGTGTTGGTCTCTTCTGTTTTGGTATGGGTGGTTTTGTCGTTTCCGGGTAAGTATCTTCATATGGGATAGAGTGCAGAGGAAGTATAAGATTGCTATGTAGGGTTTTCACTGGTCCCTTGCCACTCTCCTTCTTCACTCTGTAGACTGATATCTTCTGGTCTGGGATTTCCATCACAAGGTATGGTTCTCGCTGCCACTTGTCGTCCAGCTTCCGTTTTGGCGTCACATTCTTGATTAGTACCCTGTCACCAAACTCGAGCGTGGAATGGCATACCTTGGTGTCATATATTGCCTGGTGGCGCCCAGACTGTTTCTCGGAGTTCTGCTTGGCTGTTTGGTAGGCGAAGTCCAGTCTGTTCTTCAACTTGGCTGCATAGTTGTCCTTCACCCCAAGGAACGCATCTTTGGCCAGTCTCGGGTGCCATCCAAAGAGAAGAAAGTGTGATGAGAAGCCTGTGGGCTCGTGTCTAGTGGAGTTGTAGGCGTGAACCATGGGCTTTACATAATCCTTCCAGTTGAACTTCTCGGCTGGATTCAACGTGCCTAACATCCCAAGTAGTGTCGCATTGAAGTGCTCGGTGACTGGATTCCCCATAGAATGGTAAGGGGTAGTCCTCGTCTTCTGCACTCCTGCTATGTTGCATAACTCCTTAACGACATTGCTCTCGAAGTTTCTTCCCTGGTCACTATGCAGTCTTGCTGGAAACGAGTAGTGGGAGAACAAATTCTCAAACAGGACTCTAGCCGTGGTCTGTGCAGTCTGGTTGCGAGTTGGTATGGCTTGGACATAGCGAGTGAAGTGGTCTGTGATGACGAGGATGTTCTCGTATCTACCCTTGGACTTCTCAAGCGAAAGGTAGTCTATGCATACCAGCTCCATGGGATGAGTACTTGTAAATGGTACCAGGTGTGCTTGGGCTTTGGTAGGCGACTTCCTCCGCAAGCAGTTTGGACAGGTTTGAACCTTTAACACTACATCCTTCTCCATGCCTGGCCAGAAGAAGCGCTGCTTCACCAATCAAAGTGTCCTGTCTCGCCCTTGGTGACCTACAACATCATGGAGTCCTTTCATGGCCCAGTCTCTGTAGCTCTCTGGTAGAACTAGCTTTAACACATCCTGACCGTCTATCTGACACTTTCTGTATAAAATACCGTCTTTGATGGTAAAAGAGCTCCTATGTCTCGGGTACTTCTGTATGTCCTTGAATTCCTTTTTCAGTTGGTCCTTCAGTAGTAGAAGTCTGTTATCAATGATATGGTGAATCCTGGAAATGGTAGGGTCTTTCTTTTGTTCCTCTTTCCAGTTGACCTCACTTATGTCTGTACCTTGGTAGGTAGGATCCTCGGTGTCTGTCCCAAGGCTACCATTGTCTGTAATGACGACAGACTCTGCCAGTGGATGTCCATCTGACCTGGCTATGGCTTCGGAGCACAGGGCTTTGATGATATCTGTGAACATCACCTCTTCTTCTTGCTGCTGTGGTCTTCTGCTCAATCCAGCTGCATCACGGTTCAACACGCATGCCTTGTACACGGCTTTGAAGTTGTAGTTGCCCAGTGCGGCTAACCATCTGTGTCCTGTCGCATCTAACTTGGCTGTTGAAGATACATAGGTGAGCGGGTTGTAGTCAGTTCTCACGATGAAGGTGTTTCCATACAGGTAGTCGTGGAACTTTTCTGCGATGGCCCACTTCAGACACAGAAACTCCAGCTTGTTCGCAGGGTAGTTTCTCTAGCTGGCACGAAGACCTCTGCTGGCGTAGCTGATGACACGCTCCAAACCGTCCTGTTCCTGATATAGTACGGCGCCAAGACCCTCTGTAGACGCATCGACTGAGACAAGAAAAGGTTCAGAAAAATCAGCATATCCAAGTACAGGTGGATTAGTAAGAATCTCTATAATAGTCACGAAGGCCTTCCGCATATCCATGGTGTTTTCTTCTTCTTGGACTTCTTGGAAGCTTTGTTGGTGGGATAACCAACAAGTAGGTCATTCAGCGGTTTGACAATCTCTGCATAGTCCTTTACAAATCGTCTGTAATACCCTGTAAAACCAAGGCAAATTATCAAGGACTTTATTTCTTGTGGAACTGGCCAAGAAGTCAAAGACTCTGTTATCTTAGGGTCTGTATGAATTCCGTCAGAGGATAGCACATGAGCTAGATAACAAACTAAAGTGCTGAAAAATTCACACTTAGAAGCTTTAAGTTTAAGACCATGGAGATGAAGATGTTCAAAACAAGCTTCTAACCTGGCGACATGATCTTCGAAATTCTGTGAAATAAATAGGACACCATCTAAACAACAAAAGACATTCTCTAAGGTTCAGATCACCCATACATGTTTCCATGAGTCTCTGAAAAGTACTGGGTGCATTTGTTAACCCAAACGGCACCCGCTCACATTGGTAGAACCCCAATCCTCCTACTGCAAAGGCTGTCTTTTCTTTGTCTTCCTCTGCTATTTCAACCTGCCAGTATCCGCTGCGTAAGTCTAATTTTGAAAAGAATTTTGAATTTGCAAGTGAATCTAGCATATATCCAACTCTCGGTAGATTGTATGCATCTTTAATGGTTCTCTTATTCAGTTCCCTTAAATCTAAACACAATCGTAAACTGTTATCTTTTTTTCTTACTAAAACTACATTGCTACAATATGGTGAACTGCTTTCTTTGATTGCTCCGCAATCAATCATCTCCCCCAAGTGCTGTCTAACCTCTTCGAACATGGATGGTAGTATTCTCTTGTAAGGTTGTTTAAAATATAAAGAAGTGGAACTCCAGCTGCTGGAGCAGTATTGAATTCTCATTAAAAACAATTAGTTGGTCCTTTATTTAAGGCAAGTGACCGATTGCCCAAACAATATAAAACAGCACAATACAGCACAATACAAACCAACATAAACACAAAATATGAATAAAGCTGGGGTCATCGCCTTGGAACGGTCAATGCAAAGCATTGGGGGTTTAAACCGGTTATATAGCGCTCAACCTCACACTTGGCCCAACAATATTCATAATACATTTAAGTGTAAATAAAATTTAACGTCATAGCATTGTAACTCAAATCAAACAATAATAAAAGGGAATTAAAACGCATTCATTTTAATTACAATTTAATTACTCAATGGTATTGAAGATACCAGAGCAACAGAGTTTCAACTTTTTGACGAACGATAAAATGAAACTACAAACAAGTGTCAAGTACATTCCTTCTTTATAGAAAAAGGTTTAAAAATATAGCCTCATTAAGTTAATATTTCAGATAATCATCGCGCAAATACAGGAAGAAGCAGCAATAATGGGTGTACAAATTCCATATTACATTGCTTGGTTGTTTATGTGACTGCTAAAAATTAAATTAATAATAATTAAATAAAAAAAGAAACGCCTATCAGAGATAAAATATAAATAAAATTGAACGTTATAAACACAATGACCTATGCATGTAGCTTACAACTGGAACAGAGAAAGAGTTATGACGTAATTGACAGGCGAAGACACAATGACGTGAAAAAAATCCAGGGGCGGTACTGTAAAGTAATAATAAAACTATTAATGGGGAGCTACCGCAAAATTGTACTACTAATAAAACAAGTTTGGTTGATTAAATATTAAGAATCAAATATATAAAAATAGTAATTCCATTAAAGCGACATTATTGGAATCAAACAGTATATAGGTGTTTTGACAACTGACGACAGAAATGATTTGATGTACGATTTGAGTCCAAATGTAGTTTTCATGCAGATTTGTTCATACGACACAGAGGCACAATTTTGTTCAACAGTAAAAAATGCCCTAATAAAACAAGTTTAGTTGATTAAATATTAAGAATCAAATATATAAAAATAGTTATTCCATTAAAGCGACATTATTGTAATCAAACAGTATATAAGTGTTTTGACAACTGACGACAGAAATGATTTGATGTACGATTTGAGTCCAAATGTAGTTTTCATGCAGATTTGTTCATACGACACAAAGACACAATTTTGTTCAACAATGAAAAATGCCTATAATATCACTAATGATTCCAAATTTTAAGAGAAGAAAGATATAGTGAATCGAAAACCATCAAACACGTGTTTTTAAGTACATAATCATCGTATCCTTTTGATAAAAAAAAGTTAATTAAATTGAAAAGTTTAATATGAACATTTGGTTTAACATATTTTAATTTGCGGACACGCTTCAAAACATCTCCGTAAAATGATGGATGGAAGATTCCATTATTTAAATGTAAAAGGTGTATCATTATTAAGTTTGATTTGGTGCTTAACTAAGTCTGTCTTGCCAATATCTGTGGATGATTTTGAAAAGATATTCTCCCAATTTTCTAACACTTGTTGTGCTCGAACGTACTGTTCTTCTGTTAAGTTCTCTTTATGGACTTTTATACCTAATTTCTGTAAATTTTCAAAAGTTTTATTAACAGGTGTAGGAGTAGTCACTGTTTCAGGTTTCCATGAGTCAACAACTTTGACTTCTGAAAGAGAACATATAGTTGTGTTTGGTAATATTCTCATAGGTTTACAAGTAATGTTGCAAACACGAACAGGAACTCTGGCAGTAACACCTTCACATTCAAGGGAAACAACTCTTGTACATACAGTCAATCCAGATAATTGAGGTTTGTCAGTTGCCTCTGTAAGACCTGTTTTGACACCTTTCTGTTTCCGAACAAAACGTGAAATTGCTGAAACTTCATTAGGATGAATGACTATTGGAATCTTGTTGGTTGTCTTCACTGAAACATAATTTGTACAATTCATAGCATCTAAAGCAATGCTGTAAGGATCTTCTGAAATTTTATCCCTGTTGCAAAAATGCAAAACGTTAGTACCAATAATACCGGGTACAATCAAAATAGGTACAATAATGCTGGGCTCTAAAATAGAAGGAATCAAAATGTCACCCTCAATGTAACCTAAATATGGTAAACTTGTACCACACACTCCAACGAGATCTAAATTGAAACATGACATACTGCATAAATCTGGTTTCGGTTCAAGAGAATTGTAGAACGACTCTGAAACTAATGTCACCATTGACCCACTATCAACAAGTACATTTGTTGCACCATGATAATTACCACGATTTGGGGTATACCCACCTTGTCTGTTCTGGTTATTGTCCCTACAATAAAAATCATTATTACTGGAACCAGCATCCTTTGGTTTCTCTTTCATCTGTTTTTGAAAAGAAAGCATTTTGTTCATTAGTAAGTCCATTTTACTGGTAAGCTCATCAACAGTTTTCTTGTCTACTGCTGTGGACTGTTGAGCTGTATTAACTGTTGCTGAAATACTACTAGCAGCTGACAACTCTTGCTCCACTGATAGAACCTCTTTGAATAACTTATGATTATCAAAAATAGAGTCATATTTATTTCTGGTTAGTATCTTAGCTTCTCGTCACGTAAACCTGTCAAAAATTTTGAACGTGAAATATCTTTTCTAGCACCAGAAGAAACATGACCGCTTTCTACTGCAACTTGTAGTAAAGCTTTCAGCCGACATCCATACACGGTAACATTCTCTGAAACTTTCTGAGATACATTGCAAAAAGTCTGCATAACAGATTCATTAGTTGAAACTTTACCAAAAAGAATCTCAAGTTTGTCTAATATCTGTTGACTGGTTGCATGTTCACCAAGTGAAATAAGAGCACGTCTGGCAGTACCACGTAAAGACTTCTGGATAACCTGTAAAACAACATGTTCCGGTAAATTCTCTGAAATCAAACATTTGGTTTCAAACCGCCATACATCGTATGTTTCATCGCCCTTCATAGGTTGTTGATCACCTGAAAAATAAGGAAGCTTTGGCGTTTCATACCTGGGCACCTGTAAATGTGAACCATTTTGAGAATTATTAAAAGAATGTGATGGTGAACTAATCCCTCTAATAAACTCTGTAAGTGGCTTCCTAGGTCCTGCATAATCATGTGTCCCAAATCCAGGTGTACTTGACGTAAATGACGGTTTCTGTAAAGAAGCATATTCTTCTTTAGTTAAAACAACATGATGCTTTAATTGTGCCTCTGACAAAGAGGTATCAACATCTGCTCCGGATCCATCGGAACCTTTCTTGTCTGCCATTGTTTATACCTTCAATGACTCAAAGAGTACAAACTGTTTAACACCAAATATACTAAAAAATAAATATAAACAATTCAAAGTACATGTGTGAACACTTAGGACATAGCTGCAATAGGAAAAAATATTACTGCTGCTGAAATTTGAAAATAGAATTAAATATGACCTGGCCACCACTATAGAATATACTCCTTGAAGAATTCCTCAACAATTCATATATCTATAGAAATAATATAATATCACTGAAAAAAAATCCACTGAAATAACTATCTTCAAATGCAGTACTCTATAAAAGTACACACGACACACTGACTGACTGAACTGTATCAACAATCCAGTTACATGGTGTTCAGTCAACAACTAACTGCAATAATGCCACAATGAAACTACTTTTAAATACTACCAAAATTTAAGACGTGTTTATGGTATTCTTACCAAGCACAACAAATACAAAGAAAATCTGCTATGATATTTATATCAGACCTTCGTTGCAACACAAATAGTATCACGCAATAATATTTTCAGGCGCAAAAAGCCGAATAATTGAGCCGCACAACCGATGTGCTAAAAATACGGACAATATATAAAATTATACGCTCGTCTGACTTAAACGTAGCTTTAACACAAATGGACACCACAACACAGAACGTATATCACTTACCTCACTCGCTCCTCTTCTCAATCATACCAATATGGGGTAGGTGCAGTGCAAACGTATTGTATAGAAAGAGTGCTAGATAGTTGGGCAATAATAACTTAGGCCAGTTACTGGGACACTCAATAAATAAACACTCCCAAACGTTTGCTAAACAATTAAGGCAAAATCTTAATAAAACTGCTCAAAATTTCCCATTAGACACTGTTTTTTCAAAAATATCAAAACGAAACAGTTTATCCTTAAAATATATTATAAATCCCATTAAATTTTTACTAGAAAAACCAATAATTTTCCACTCAGAAAATTGTTCAACTCAAAATTTTACCACGAAAACATGTGACAAAACAACAAATTACGTGACAACATGAAAAATACACAAAGTACACAACTCACCGTCAATATACACAATAATCAATTAAAATCACACAAGTTAACTCCGATAATCTACAGGAGTTACCTGCAAATATCTATAAAGTTCAGAAATTCACAGTTCCATGAGTTCAACTGTCTTCCACTGTTCCTCCGACAGAATAACACGTCGTGATAATCGCTCCATTGTTACCGTAGTTATTCAATTACCAGAGCGCGCACTAAAAAAATCACTAGCTAGCTTTCAAAATTTTACAAACTCTGATGCATCATAGAAAATCCATATGGATCCACAATTCAAACGAAGAAAGATATGTCAACGATTGACGAACCCTACTACATGCAATCCCGATCTCGCTCTTCCGTATCTCCAAATACGGACTTCTATCTTGCGCCGATTTCGGCCCGAGCCTGTGTACGCCTATGGATCTGCATCCTCTGGTACTCAGATCAAAGTCCAGAAAAACGCCACAAAAAACCTTAGCCTGGTTTTTTCAGCCTCAGCCTTGAGGCTTCCTGCGGACCGAGGTCTGTCCGGCCCGATCCTCGGCGGCGACGATCTTGCCGTCCCTGACACTATGGCTCAACGGAAACACCAATGGCAACCGATTTCACAGGTGTGTTTTTATATGATCAACCAAGTCCTGGCGTAGGTTCCTACTTATAATTATCCGTATAAAACGGGCCTACAAAGATATATCATCTAGTTAGAAATATATAAAAACAATCTAACATAAACACACAATACAAAGATTACACATAACAATATCACAATAAAACTTAATGGGACGCGCTGCGGAAAACAATACCTATACATTAATAAAATAAAGTATAAAGACATATATAAAGTAGCTTACCACAGTGTCCGATTATTTAATAATAATAAATCTCATTTATAGTTAATATAAAAAGTTACAGATTTCTAAACCTCTTCACTTCTGAAAGTTCTGAAGGGTTGTGAGGGACGAAGGAATTTGGCGGGGAAGGAAGAAAAGGGTGAACGAACAACCCAATAGGAACCTTTCTCTCAATCTTTCTTTCATTTAAACATAAAACATAAATAACAATTGTACGGATACGGTAAACAGTGCTCGCAAGCACGTGCAGAAGTTGGATAACCTCGGCCGACTTCGTAGATATACATTGTTAAATGTATAAATCCGAAGTATTTCGATTCACCCAACAACAGCAGACGACACAATGACAAATCACCTTGACAAAGACAAACGAGGACAAACGGAAAATTCGGCGCATGCTCGATGACAATTATACGTTCGCGTGTACTTTAACTATGGAACGGCGCATGCAAATTCAATATAGGTAAAAGCGGACATATAGAAAATGTCAAACTGTGACACGTTTCAAATTACAAATGTTATGCCCTCTTTCAACTGAGTCATTATATTGCGTCAACATTATTGATATGCATTATAAGCAAAACAACTCGTCGGAAACCTCGAAGTCCACCGATATTATATTTCGTAACAACATACCGACCACAGCCAAGCGGTCAAAGTATTTGTATCTATATCTTTATACACCAAATTTATATCCGAATAACTATTTCTCTCTGGAACAGAAGTGCATTTAGAAAGTTACATTGTAACTTGTTGCCATTAAAAAGTTCCCTTGTGGTCGAAACTGACCACGAAACATTGGTTAACATTTGATTTTTATCCAATCACTGCATATTGCGACAAACGGCGCTGCGGTTGTCACGTAAACGACAAATTATAGTTTTTACCAGTTGCATTTATCATTTATCATTATTGGTCGTTGTCCCCGATATTACAAATAGATAATCGACAGTCAGAATACCAAAGATAGAAAACAGAAGGTCACGAAGATTCGGCAGTCTGTATACCTCAGATAAAAAAAACAACAGTTAGAATACCACAGTTAGAGAACAGAAGGTAAGAATACCACAAATCGATAATTCGGCAGTTTGAAAACCAGTTAGAAAATCGACAATCCAAACACGAAAAAGAGAGCAAACCATATCTTGCCTGATTGAATCCTTATTTTGATCATTTATGAGAATGTTCTCAGAAGTTAGATTGTCAGAAGCAGATTGTTCTAGTTCATTGTCAAAATCAAACAACACTCTGGCATAAAACCCAAACTTTGCCTGAAAGTCTTCATATGAAATTCAAACAACATCTTGTGTATATGCAGTTTTCTCATTGAGTTCAGTACTAAAGTCACTATCCTATAATATTAAATTAAAATTTGGATATTCAATATGATCGGACATTTTTGTTGATTTTTTTCTGTTGCAGACAGCAATTTTAGTGCAGAATATTTACAACATAAATAAATGAAATAAAATATATAACAAGAAGGCTAAAGTTTTGTTTTATTATTTATTTGTTTATTTTGTATAATGTAATAACAATCTTAATTGATAATAATTATAGATCCATTATTTTTTTTATGCCTATGAGATCGTTGAAAATAATTAATATGAATTTTATGAATGAGGTCAAAAAAGTAGTTCCGTCTTTAAATAACATTTGGAAAATACCATAAAAATATCGATAGTATAAAATATCTAAAAATATCGATATTATAAATGTCATGTTTATACGATCGTTGTTATTCTATCGATTTTCATCTGGTAATAGGATAAATATTACTTCTCGTCCCTGACATGTGTTGTATAAACCAGTTGATTGTTATGAGTATGAGTGACAAATATATAAAAAAAATTAACCCACAGACATTTATGGACATATTTTTTTATAAAATTATTTACCCCCGTTGCTGTCAAACGTAATTTCATCTCTTTTTTATGTCGTTCGTTTTTTGCCGTAACATTTAATCTTAATACGGCCCGTAGGAGCGATTGTCCGGGATTCGGAATGACGTCGTTTGAATAAACCGATTCACGCTAGATACGATACTTGTGTTTTACTTAAATTTTATAATTATTTAATGCTTTATTTTTTTATATAAATTAATCGGGCTAGTATCCTTACGGTGTACAATTTCTGATAATCTTAATTGGACATGACTTTTAATTTGTACAATATGTAACATATCTTATTTAAGCAACTGTTAATATAAGTATGTCGGCGTTAATTCTTTTAAACCAAATGACTGCTTAATACACACAGAAAGAGAAGAAGACATGGTGGCATCATTAATTGTGTTTAATGGCGCTGTTATCTACCGCCCAGTGTGGTTTATGATACCATTTTGTTAGTTAAGTCTGGATAATATCTGATCAAGACGAGATAATCGGTTTATGCGGAACAAAGGGGCAATTAAACATCGGAATACAAAGGCTTACACGATATTAAGATTGATGCAAACAATCAAATACAAAATATTGCATTTAATTTAATTAAATGTTTATTTAAGGTATCAACGTGTTTGTTTTCCCAGTTAAATTACAGTATGGTTAATGTATATATGTTGTATATTTGAAATTGATATATTTATTGTTTGTTTTTAATCTAATTTGTTTCAGTAAAGTAGAACAACTTGTTTGCATGTTCAAAAAAATCTTAATTTAATCGTTTAAATATATAATTAACGATCACGTTCTATTTCTAAATGCAAATAAAATGGCGCAGCGCTAAATTTATATTGTTTTTACCGTCGTCAATGGGCACGTAACTCTAACTGACGCAAGTTCCCGGATGTTGCGATATTATGAATACCAAAAGTATGATCGGGAAAGATCAAGAAACGAAAGTCTAAATACCAAAGGTAGAAAACCGAAAGTCTACAAAGTACTTATAGAGAACTGACTAGTCTACAAACCACTAATAGAGAACTGACAGTACAATGATATCTATTAATGATAGAGAATTGATATTCTGAAAACAAAATAAAGAAAACCTCAAGTTAGAAATACACAGATAGACAGATAATAGTCTGAAAGCCACATCTACCGAAATTATGATCACAACAGATAGAGAACCGACATTCTAAAAGCCACCATAGTCGAAAAACTATATAAAGAAAACTGACCTTCTGAAAAACACTGATAAAGAACCGAAAGTCTGAGAGCGACATATGAAAATCCGTTAGTTTGGGGAAAAATACTGATAGAGAACCGACATTCCGAAAAGCAAAAATAGAAAACCACACACAGAGAAGCAAAACTCTTTATGCTAACAACAGAGAACCGACAGTCTTAAAGCTACAAGTAGAGAAAATACAGTCTGAAACAACAAATAGAGAACCGACAGTCTTAAAGGCACAAATAGAAAACAGAGAGTCCGAAAGCCACACATAGAGAACCGACAGCCTGAAAGCCACGTATAGAGAACCGACTGTCTGAAAGCCACAGATAGAGAACCGACAGTCTGAACGCAACAAATAGAGAAAAGAAAGTATGTGGGCAACAAAAGGAGAAATGATAGTCTGAAAGCCACAAAAAGAGAACCGAGAGTTTGAAAGCTCTCAAATAAAGAACCGACAGCCTGATAGCCACATATAGCGACATTCTTAAAACTAAAAATAGAACACTGGAAGTCTGAAACCACCTATAGAGTCAAAAGTCAGAAAGCCACCGAGAATCAACGTTCTGAAAGCCTATTATAAAATAACGATGTTTTGAAAACCAGGATTTAAAAAAACGACGTACTAAATAACACTGATAGAAAATCGACGTTTAAAAAATAAATGATGGGAAACAGACAGTCTGACCATCTAAGCAAGAGAAGCGACAGTCAAAAAATAAATGATGAGAGAACCGACAGTCTGAAAACTATAAATAAAGAATTAACGTAAAAAATTAACTGATAGAGAAAAGACAGTCTCAACACCACATATAGAGAATCGATTGCGTGAAAACCACAGGCAAGAGCAGAAAGTCTGACAACCATATTAAGAGGAACAAAACTGCAAACCCAAAAAATAGAGAACCGACATTCGAAAAGCCAAATATAAAGGCCGACTTTTGGAAAACCGCATACTAGTACATAGCGCCGTAAATCTGAACACTACATTACAGAACTAAAAGATGAAATACCACTTATCGCATAAATCCCAAATAATATAAACACCGCCGTTAGAACACCGTAAGATTAATTACCACATACAGATATTCAAAAGTCAAAAAGAAATCTTACATTTTCTGAAAACCACTGATAGAGAACCGACCGTCAGAAACTACATCAATGGAATCGACAAACTGAAAACCAACTCATACCGTCAGTCCTCAACTTTTACTGCGTTTTCACCTAGAGGCTACATGTTTTCGCCTATTCTTGATGAAACTTGTAGAAATGATAGTCTCAACCCCTAGATAGGGGCTGGTTTGAGAAAACAACAATTTTAAAGATGTCAAAACAAACCAAGAATTATTTTCAAACAAGCAAAATAAAACTCTTGACAAAGACGTTAAAAATATTGGTTTGTTTTTTTCCAGGGGCCATATTCCAGTAGCTTCTTAAGTTTTCACTTAAGTTAAGAAATTTCTAAAATTAATTTCTTAAGTTAAATTTGAACTTTCGAAAACAAAACATGAGATGCTTAGTATTTCTCTTTAAGAAATTCCTTCAAGAGTGAAAGGAAGAATACACAAAGTAAAGAAATGTATTAAGTGTATGAAGCTACCAGAATTTAACTTAATCGAAATCTTATGTTGTAAGAAAAAATGGCGGAGATATTGCGCAATATTTTAACTTTAGTTATTTTTTAACTTAAGAAGCTACTGGAATATAGCCCCTGGTTAATAAGAATGTCAACTGACGGATAGCTTACACATCTTAATTCAATCATTCTTTCTTTTCCTTGGCAAATATAATTTACCGAATACAAGTATGATCGAATATCATCAGTGAAGCAGCAATCATGAACGTAAAAGAAAAGAGATATGAGATGAAATGCAGCCATGAACTCGTCATAAAAGAAAAAAATTATATATCTTTAAACTGCAATTAAAGAGACAAAAGTTGAGATCAATTTTTTACATGAAGGTTTCTCAATATTGGCTGGTGTTGAATTATAATATTCATCATATTGCATGGACATTTCACCTCACGCCAGTTTCCTTCTGAAACGGGATATATGATAAAAGCTGTGCGATTAGAACAAAACTGGTGGGCGGAATCTATCAGGCGTGCTTTTATAGTACACATGATTATTAGATGAAAATTTACCTCTTTAGTGAGGTCATGATAATAAAGGATGAGCATCAAGTAAACAAAAACGTCCTATTTGTATTTTGAACTTTATTGAGTTATCCATCCTCAATATGCTACAGTAGTAGCCAAAATATTTGTGATATTACATTCACATGTGATGTATATAGTCATTGTATATAGTCATTATGCACACATAAATATAATGTACAGTGTAACCTTTGTCAATTGATCAATAATATTTGTATTTTTAAAAGAGTGTTTAATCCTAATTCAATACTGAGTCTGTAAGATATATTATAATTGCATAATTTAAATTTACTGAAACATGCTTTGTCCCAAAAAATATACATATTGCAATAATGCTTATTTTGGATTCAAGACTCAACTAGAGCTTTGTCACAGATGTGACTTATACCCCCACATACCGCATTGACACGACGATTTTGCATGTTGTCTTCAAAAAAAACAACAGCGGACACCAAACTCAATGTTTAAAACGCACTTAGTGACCCAGTGACCTGGTTTTTGACCCTGCATGGTCCATGTTTGAACTTGACCTACACATTATCTAGATACAACTTCTGACCAAGTGTGATGAAGATCGGATGAAAACTACACTACTTGAATTAGAGATCGGACACCATGCTGCATGTATAAAACGTAACCCAGTGACCTAGTTTTTGACCCAGCATGACCCATATTCGAACTTGACCTAGACATCATCTAGATACAACATCTGACCAGGTTTGGTGAAGATATGGTGAAAACTACTTGAATAAGAGAGCTGACAACATGCTCAATGTTTAAAACACACTAAGTGAACCCGTGACCTAGTTTTTGACCTGCCATGACACATATTCGAACTTGGCCTATACATCATCTAGATACAACATCTGACCAAGTTTGGTGAAGATCTGATGAAAACTACTTGAATTAGAGAGCGTACAACATTCTGAATGTTTAAAACATACTAAGTGACCCCGTGACCTAGTTTTTGACCCGGCAAGACCCATGTTCGAACTCGGCCTAGATATCATCTAGATATCATCTAGATACAACTTCTGACCAAGTGTGGTGAAGATCAGATGAAAACTTCTTGAATTAGAGAGCGGACACGGGCCGACCGACAGACAAGCTCACTCCTATATACCTCCCTAAACTTCGTTTAGTGGGGTTATAAAATATTATTTAATACATTCATTATTAGAACAAGATGTAAATATTTTATGATTAAATACAAAATAGCAAATATGTTCTTATATACTACACGAATAATGTAACATTCATCCGAGACAATTGTTACATTGATTCAACATAGATTTCAGTAAGTCGCTTATTTTACTTGTATTCAGTGGTATTCAACATGGCTTCTTATTCTTTTACCTCAAAAACAACAGAACGTATTGAGGTGTGTTTTAATAATGAAAAGCACTGCATTGTATCACACATAAATTACTTGTGAAGTATGCATTGCAAATTATAAATAACAAAATCATACCAACGGATGATATCATGTATAGGAATATTCCAAACAAGCAAATGTGATGTCACTATGTACAATATAACTAAACATACCCACTCTTTTAAGAGTTTAAGTTCAATAACATAGTTTTAACATCGTGAATATGACAAGTAACTAAATGCCAGATAATGGAAATAAGTTCTTTTATGTGTTGTTACATAGATGTTTTTAATTTTGGCTGACTTTAAGAAACTGTAATTAGTTTTTCTCAACATTTTTCTGTAGACCCTGGCCATTTTCCAATTATATCACTGCAATAAAAACTTGATTTGGTAAATTTCCCATACCTCACACGTGAACTGTAATTTAAGTATAAACTTCACTATAACAGTTTATATCAATATGTATCAAGCGATTGCACATGCATTTATCACCCAGTTCCATCAAAACTTAAAACATACATAAGCTCTGAATTAAATGATTTCAAACACAATTTTTCTTTTTCAAATTCTCACAAAAGAGTTGTATTTCATTGTCCCACTGAGGAGTTTAACAATAAGCACTGACAAGATAGTAATAAGCACAAGTCAAGATTCACCTCACTTCGTATGTTACTTGAAATCAAATAATAAACTCTATGAACACTGTCATGCAATT
Organism: Dreissena polymorpha; assembly: GCF_020536995.1. NCBI lineage: Eukaryota > Metazoa > Mollusca > Bivalvia > Myida > Dreissenidae > Dreissena > Dreissena polymorpha. The sequence goes on along the minus strand of NC_068357.1, from coordinate 60,587,791 downwards.
TCAAAACTTGTTTCCCTCATAATGATCACAATGTCACTTCCTTCTATAAGCACAGTTGACAAATCAGTCTTCCAATAAATTTTCATGAAGGTCTATGTCCTGAAAAACAAAAGTTATATGTTTCTATTAAATTTATGCTGATACAACAAACATGTTGTTTTTTTTGTACATGAAAATAAATAAGGTTAGGGTATTATTCAAATATTAAAGGGAATGGGTCACAGTTTTTTTGTATTTGTGTAATATGTAATCAAATATGTTTCAAATTTGTTTGAATAGTTTTAATTAATAAAAATTACAAAACAAGAGATTAAAAAAAGCTAATGCCTTTCCAGGGTTTCAAACCAGGGACCTCTGGCAGAAAAAGCGAATGCATTACCACTGCGCCAAGATTTTATAAAACTGAGAACAAGTCTTGTTAATATTGTAAATGAATAACACTTAGCGATGCCATAGCGCAATGTAGAGGCTGATATTAATTTTTGAGCCAAAAACGTTGTTACATCTTTATACCAAATCTGTTGAATCACTTTAAACAGGGTATTCTAAACCTCCTAAGACGAGTTTTGCATATTTAAATGAAATTACAAATGCCTTTCGTTATATTTGGATCTCAAGATTTGATAGCACTCTTTAACAGAATATTCTATGGTGATATAGATTGTCAAAGACATATTCTTGCCATACATTGGATATGAAAAGTCAAGGGTTCAATGATGTTGTCAATGATTTTTTGTTGACACTTTAATTAAATCCACAAAAATACTTATATATATTTAAAGGGACCGTCAACAACAAACGACGAAAAAAGAAAACTTCTAAAATACCGCATTTTTTACAATTATTAGTTTATATTGATTAATATATCATGACTGGTATAAATTACATTAATTGAAAAAAAGTTGTTAAGTTTTCATATTTTCATATATTCGGTAATAAAATTTTACTGGGTAATGGTACCAGGTAACTACCAGATTACTATAAATAACGCAAGTATATTGATCATCATCGTCACATGGTAAACCCAGGAGTGCAAATTGTGGATGCGTAGTGAATTGTATATATTTTATTTATAAAATGATCAATCTACTTGCGTTATGTATAGTGTGTATATCGTTATGTCACCTATTTTTGCGATGGACTTTCGACTTCACATCGCAACATTTTATTACTGAATATACTGAAAGTAAAAACTTTTTTCAAGTAATGTAATATTATACCAGTCATACTATTTTACTCAATATAAACTAATAATTAAGATATTTTTTACAACTTTTATTCTTTCGTTTTTTGAGGTTGACGGTCCCTTTAACTCTTGATAATAGATGCTTCAATTTACAATAGCAGATATAAAGGACCATGGTGAAATAAACCTATCATAAAACCATACTACACTAATACATGTATCCAGATCTAGTATTTCATGTTAGGCACCAGAGTTAAAGAACAAAACTGTTCAACCAACTTGCCAAAAAACAAATTGTAACCAGAATACTTTGAAACTAAACATAAGTTAAGTTCAAAAGCATCTTAAATATAACAGCTAAAATATTAACCTTTGATATTACTAAACAAGAGATGTGTTCATCAGAAACACAATGCCCCCTACTCCACAACTCTGAAATAAAATTTCTATTTATCATTTGGCAGGTATAGAAATCATCTCCCTTTAAAGCTTATTACTTCCCTTGGATTTGTTTTTGACCTTTGACAATGAAGGATGACCTTGACCTTCAGCACTCAAAATGTGCAGCTTTATGAGATACACATGCATGCCAAATATCAAGTTGATATCTTCAATATTGTAAAAGTTATGGCCAATGTTAAAGTTTTCGGACGGACACACTGACTGACAGATAAACTGCTATATGCCACCCTAACGCGACAGTCAGAAATGACCAGGTCAGACATCGCTGACTACCAAGGCCTGTGGTTAAATCAAAGAGATCATAGCCACAGTTAATCATGTTACTATGGACATAAGCACACCTACCACTGACAAATTAGTACAGGAAAGAAATGATAGTTATATCATTTAAAAATAAATTGACAAATCAATCATTTAAGTAATAAATAAACAATATAAATAATACAAAATCTGTACAGTGGCTGTGAAAATAACTTAAATTATTGGTAAGGAAATATATAATCTGAGATTTATAATTATATGAATTACCTCCCTTGAAAATAATTGTCTAAAACAAATCTCTTTTTTTAGAAGCAAATAATTATAAACCACTACCGTGACTGTAGATTCACAGGTAACCTTAAAGTACCTAAGATACTTGTATGCCCAAAAGTATCATTGTGTGCTTGACATGACCATACAATGTTATTTTGATTAGGCTTCAGTTGTATGGTTTCATATTATTATATATAATAATTATCTCCCTTTAACGCTTATTACTTCCCTCGATTTTTTTTCGAACTTTTACCTTGAAGGATGACTTTGACCGTGAACTTCCACCACTCAAAATGTGCAGCTTCATAAGATACACATGCATGCCAAATATCAAGTTGCTATCTTCAATATTGCAAAAGTTTTCGGACGGACACACAAACAGACAAACGGACTGACAGTTCAATTGCTATATGCCACCCTATCGGGGGCATAAAAAGTGTTCAGGTACAGATAATTATCTCCCTTTAAATCATATTATGTCCCTTGGATTTGTATTTTCCACCTTAGACCTTGAATGATGACCTTGACCTTTTACCACGATGTGTTTCTCAGAAACACAATGCCCCCTCCTGCGCGGCTTTGATTTATTTAAAAACAAGATATGTGTTTCTCAGAAACACTATGTCCCCTTCTGCGCCACTCTGAAGTTATATATTTAACCTTTGACCTTGAAGGATGACTTTGACCTTTCACCACTCAAAATGTGCATCCCCATGAGATACACATGCATGCCAAATATGAAGTTGCAATCTTCAATATTGCAAAAGTTATGGCAAAATGTTAAAGTTGGAGCAAACAAACACACAAACCAACCAACCAACCAACAGACAAGGCAAAAACAATATGTCCCCCACTATAGTGGTGGGGGACATACAAATATATAATTTGGCAGGTCAGATAATTATCTCCATATTTGATTTGTATATTCGACCCTAGACCTTGAAGGATGATCATGGCCTCGAAATTTTACCACTCAAAATGTGCAGCTCCATGAGATACACATGCATGCCAAATATCAAGTTGCTATCTTCAATATTGCAAAAGTCATAGCCCATATTAAAGTTTTCTGACGGACACACGGACAGACAGACAGACAGACAGACAGACAGACAGACAGACAGACAGACAGACAGACAGACAGACATACAGACAGACATACAGACAGACAGACAGAAAGACAGACAGACAGACAGACAGACCGACAGACAGTTCAACTGCTATATGCCACCCTATCTGGGGCATAACAAGAGCTGTCAGAGGACAGCGCGCTCGACTATTCGAGTGCTTGACAGTATAACGTAAGCCATCATGGGGAAATTGTTCATATTAAGAAATTCAAAAATTTATCTTTCAAAAATAAAAAAATAAAAATAAATTGAGGGGGTAGGGGGTGAGAGGGGGTATAATGTGGGGTGTGGTCATTTATTAGATGATGTTTAAAAAAATAATTTTTTTTTGGGGGGGGGGGGTGCGGGTAAGGGGGTTGGGGGTGAGAAGGGGGTAAAATGTGAGGTGTGGTAATTTATTATATGATGTTTAAAAAACATTTGGGGTGAGGGGGGTAGGGGGGGTGGGGGTAGGGGGGTGGGGGTGAGAGAGGGGTATAATGTGGGGTGTGGTAATTAATTAGATGATGTTTACCAAAAGAAAATTGGGGGGGGGGGAGCTTGAAGTGCGGGGGGGGGGGGGGGGCGGAAGGGATTCTGGTAGGAGCGTGGGGTATTGTTTGGGTGGAATCCATTGTGGTATTCAGGTAAGTGTTGTTTTGTCAAAGTAATAATAAAATGTGATCACAAATAAAGAAGCAATGGCAATTTAAGCAAAATGTTCAATTATCTAAGTGTAAAAGGGGCCATAATTATGTCAAAATGCTTAATACAGTGGTCTGTTCTTGTTTATAGGTTGGGGTCATGTTGGTAAACAAGAATGCAACATATAAAAGCAATATGTCAAAGGATATAGGAAATATTTGGGGTAGTACGCAAACTTAAACATATAAATATCAATAATATGCATATTCTAAGTATAAAAGGGGCAATAATTATGACAAAATGCTTGATAGAGTTGTCTGCTCTTGTTTATAGGTTGGGGTGATGTTGGTAAACAAGTATGCAAAATATCAAAGCAATTTGTCAAGGGACAATGAAAATGAATGGGGTAGTACGAAAACTTTAACATTTGCTGCATATTCTAATCTGGAAAAGGGGCCATAATCATGATAAAATGCTTGATAGAGTTGTCTGCTCTTGTTTATAGGTTGGGGTCATGTTGGTTAACAAGTATGCAAAATATGAAAGCAATATGTCAACGGACAAAGAAAATATTTGGGGTGGTACGAAAACTTTAACATTTGCACGATAACGCTAACGCTGACGCTGACGCAGACGCCGGGATAAGTAGGATAGCTCCACTATATATATTTCATATATAATAGTCGAGCTAAAAACTAAATGACATGTAAATTGTTAGAATCAAAAGAATGTGTTGAAAAAACTTTCATTTTTGATGAGAGTAAGAAATAGTGATACTACGTTCTAGAAACTATAAATAAAAGACTAAATAATGTATAACTAACATAACAAATAAAACTATAACATCACCAAATAAAAACAAAATAGTCGCATGGAAACCTGTTATGGGTATATAACAACTATCAAATTTTCAAATAAATGCTGCATTCTGATTGGATAATATTCTCCTGTGACATATGTTTAAAGACTCAGTGAACGCACTCCGTGTGTAATTTTCATGATAAATATTAATAACTGTTCTACCTTTTCAACAACAAGAGGCCGAATGGCGTGATTGTATAGCTTGTTATCCATTTGTTTATAGTGAAAGTACGTTATTGTTGGGAAAATATTTATTTTGCTATTCAACAAAGTTGAAATCAAAACACAAAGGAGATTCAAACACTCGCGGCTAAAAGTTGGTTAAGGCTATAATAGTTTAAACAATTGCAGCTTTCTTAAACTATATGTTCTAATTATAAGAATCAAATTACATATATCTGCATTTCATTGGATGGCATATGAACTCTCGGAGAAAGAGGTTGGTTTTTATGAAAATAAGGCACTATTTCCGCTGTTCAAACACTGACAAAGTGCACATAAAAAAAGCAATTCAATTTTTAAATAAAAAACATAAACAGTAACATTAAGTACACATGTTCACATCCAATTTAACACGCTACATGTTCACCGTGCATAGAGTACTGACTACCTGTGTGTCCGCTGTATCAACTCCCTATGAAACCAAACAGCAACAAGCATTAAAACAGTTAAAGGGGGGCCGTCTAACAGATTTTGGCATGTATTGAGGCTTGTCATTATATGCTTTAAATGCTTTATATTGATAAATTTAAACATTTGAACTAAAAATCTCCAGTAAAAAAACAATAATACAATTTAAACAAGACTTTTGCCAAGTAATATATATGTCCCCTACCGGCTCCACCATTGTTAGAAAGTCCACCAGTCAGATTTTTATATATATATTTGTTGCCATAGTAACCAGAATTTTTGACGCAGGAACAAAATAAAATGACATGCATACTGTCCATAGTGCAATCTAGTTTCATGAAAAAATATTAAGAACTCTCAAAGTTATCGCAGGATCCAGAATAAAACACCATTTTTAGCAGTATTTCTAGTATATTTGTTGCCAAAGCAACCATAATTTTTGACATAGGAACAAAATAAAATGACATGCATAATGTCCATATTGCCATCTATTTATGTTTCAAGTTTCATGAAAAAATATTAAAAACGTTTTAAGTTATCGCAGGATCCAGAAAAAACACCATTTTCAGCAGTATTTCTAGTCTATTTGTTGCCATAGCAGCCATAATTATTGACTTTGGAACAAAATTAAATGATGTGCATAACGTCCATATTGCCATCTATCCATATTTCAAGTTTCATGAAAAAATATTAAGAACTTTAAAAGTTATCGCAGGATCAAGAAAAGTGTGATGGACGGACTGACGGACAGAGCGCAAACCGTAAGTCCCCTCCGGTAAAACCGGTAGGGGACTAAACAAAGGAAAAAAAAGTAAACCTCACCAGGGCTCGAACCACTGACCCCTGGATTCCTAGAGTCTTGGAGTAAAAAGCCTCTCGCCTAGACCGCTCGACCATCCACACTCTTGTATAGAGCGGATGTATTTTTAGCTATATAAGACTCGTAGTTTCCCAAAATATCATTTCGCGTCAATATGATGCTTTATCTGTTGGACAGCCCCTTTAAGCCGGGCTTTGATAAAAACTGGGTTTAATACATGTGCGTAAATCGTCATCCCAGATTAGCCTGTGACCTCTTTTATGGAATTCAGTTTAAAAGATGTCTCATCTTAGCCAAAATCATGTGTTTGCAGAAAGTAGTATAACTGATTAGCCTGTGCAAACTGCACAGGCCAATCAGAGATTACACTTTATTAACAAGCATTAAACCCAGAATGAGGCTAAATTAGACTTCATTAGATATCCTAAAAACAAATGTCCCTTTTTTAATCCTAGAAACAGTAGTGACAGATTTTCTAGTGAAGTTATAAATTTTGAAGATAATATAGACAACTTCTCTTGAACTGCTTCCTATTATATCTTTGTTATCAAAGGGCAATAACACAACACTGTTACCAAACACTGCATGATTGCCAACCACAATTTTCAACAAAGATTCATTTTCAAACCCCAGCCATTTACCCTCTCTCTAAGATACTTACGTCTAGATTTATGACCAAGTTTTCAAACACTTGCCATTTACTCTCTCTCTCTAAGATGCTTACGTCTGTATTTACGTCCAAGTTTTCAAGGTGGAGTTCGAGCTCCTTTTCAAGGTCAGACATCTCTTCGGCCCCCAGTTTGGGCTGCTGCACTGCATGTTGGCTTGATGGTGCTTAAAACATGCAAATATAAACAATTGGAAACTCCGGTTGCTTCAACATCAGATTATTATTATCATGTATTTAAGCAGTCCTCTTGGAAAATGGGGCTTAATGCATGTTAATGAAGTTTGGGCTGCTGCTCGGCTGGCTGGCTTGGGGCCTGTTACGTATGATCTGTGCTCTGGAAAAACAGGGTTTAATGCATGTGCATATAGTGTCGGCTAGATTAGTCTATGCAGCACGCAGAATCTTATCTGCGACGACCAATTTTGTTTTATTCTTTTATTTGTGTTTTGTAAAGCCTACCTGCAAACAAAAAGTTCTATAAAAGCGGAAACAAACAACTGGTCCGCGATCTGGGAAAACTGGGCTTAATGCATGTAACTGTTATTTTGTTTCTTGACAATTCATTGAGTTCACTTGAGTCTTGCTCTGGTAATATGGAGTTTCACTTTGTTTATGTTTGAGCTTCGCTCTGAAAAACTGGGATTAATGCATGTGCATTTAGTGTCATCTTAGATTAGCATGTGCAGTGCACACAGGCTTAATTAAAGACAACACTTTTGCTTTTATTGATTTTTTTAGGAAGTCTATTCTTGCACTATCCACTTTTATGGTATATTTTGTTTAAAGGAAATATCTTTATAGAGAAAATCTAGTTTTTTTAAAGAATGTGTCGTCCTTGATTAGCCAGTGCAAACTGCACAGGCTAATCTGGAATGACACTTAACACACATGCATTTAGCCCCATTTTCTCATAGCCAGGATTATTTTATTTGAGGTATGTGACCTATTCAACCAACACAAAATTACCATTATATAGTCTATAAAATAAAATCAAACATATTCCTGTTTTTAATGCATTTCAAAGAATATCATTTGGATTATGGAACCATGAAATTGTTACCATTGAAAAATAAAAACCAACATGTTTCTTCAGTAAAACCGCAGACTAAAATAAATTTCAATCTCTTTAGGTAGCTTATCTTTTAGTTTTGAGGAAATGTAGGACAAGATCTATGGAACAAAATAACACCCTGCTAAACCCTGCTTCTTTGTGGAGAATGCTGTACCTCTATTGATCCCAGATCTTTCCCTGTTTGTGTTTGGATTCTGTCAAGTTTGGATTATGTGAACATGTTTGGATTATGTTAAGTTTGGATTATGTGTACATGTATGGATTCTGTCAAATTTGGATTCAACATGTTTGGATTCTGTCAAGTTTGGATTATGTTAACATTTTTTTATTCTGTCGAGTTTGAATTATGTCAACATGTTTGGACTATGTCAAGATTGGATTATGACAACATGTTTGGATTATGTCAACGTGTTTGGATTATGTAAACATGTGCAAAAGTTTAACTTCTGAATACAGACCAACGTTCAACTCCTTGATTTCTAACTATCTACTTTGCTATCAGAGCCGATGATAATCATAAAATATCTCAAGTCCCTGGATTAAAGTGTACACTGCACTTCAGACTGTTACAAGAATTATCTATACATGCATATGAACTAAGATGGCAATGATAAAGTTCATGAAATACATTGATTATCTGTATTAACTTGACATTAAATAACAATAATAAGAGTTGATTCTTTAGTTGAACAACAACAACAAACAGCAAGCTGATCTTATCATCATTAAATATTATCATGCTAATGAAAATAGTCGATGCTTGCATTAACATGTGCTTTCAAAAGCCCCTTTTTACTATAGTAAAGCTTGCCAACATTTATCTGATACTGGTGAAGCATATCAGAGCTTTATTTCCTTCTTTAGCAAGAACCTTATAGATTCCCCTTCCCCTGAGAGAAAGGCCCCTTCCCCAAAGAGAATTTTTTAAAAATTATGCAATTTTAAAACGTCTAGCTTACTATGTGAATTTTTTCACCTTTCTGAGATTTGTTGATAATTGTTTCTCCAAAATGGAAGGCAAGGCCCTTTCCCCAAATCAAGGAAAAATACCTGCTTATATGATCAAACATTGCAGGCTAGGCCTTTAATTGTGTCATGAATTCAAACTCAGATTGGGTTGTGCACTTGTTTAAAGAGTTAAATAATTCTGTATCAGCATCTAAGTGGGTTATTTCCTTTGCCTTTGCTATCTATGCCAGTACATACCAAATATATTTTCTGCATAATGGTATTTAGAAATATTGCTTAAAGATCAACATCAGATTCATGTTTGCAATATACAAGGAAGATACCAAACATATCTCTGAACTTTCGCAATAGAAATAATATTTTAAAAACTCTACAAAATAAATCATAATACATCATCTGAACTATCAATTAATGCTAATTCTCAATTGAAATATCAACAGTCAAGGTCTCAAATTGTACAAGGTTAGAAATTCCATATAATGGTAAAAAAATTATTCATGGACGAATACAAATATGACACTACCACAATCATATAGGCTCCCTTTTTACCGTAAATTGCAAATATAAAGTCATATATACACCACAGCAATATATGAGCCTCGGTCTTGGAAAATTGGGGTTAATGCCTGTGCATAAAGTGTCCTCCCAATTTGCCTGTACATTCCCCACTGGCTAATCAGGGACGACACTTTTGGCTTTAAAGGATTTTTTTCATTTAAAGTAAGTCTTTTTTAACATAAAATCATGTTTAGAAGGAGATTGTCATCCCTGATTATCCTGTGCAGACTGCACAAAGCAATCTGGGCAGACACGTTGTGCACATGTAATAAGCCTCATTGTCCCATGGCGAGTTCCAAATATGAAACTTCCAAAGCCAAAAGGTTCTCAAGGTTTCTAGTTCTCCGTATTTTAAACAATATTGTTATTTCGTGTTTCTCAATAGTATAATTTTAAATATAAAAAATACTGGAATAATGCTGATATATTTTTTAATATTTAACTGCAGTAACATATGAAAGAAGATCCGCTTGTTGAAGGCATACCATATGCTATAAATTAACATTCAAACGTCGAGTAAAATGTTCGCAATTAAAATGATCGCCATCGCCGCTCTGTTTGAGACAAAACTATGCGTCATGTCAAAATTATACGCAATTGAAAACGCGCAAGTTTCCGACATGAATGAGGTTTTGCATCTGTTGAAATGCGGCAGATTGCACCAGGACTTCGATAAATCAGCTGTTCGGTTTCCTGACAGTGATACGACGCTGTGTAGCTCTTTGAATTCCAACTGGTTCGACAGTCCTATGTACGAAAGTGGTTTTGGGTATGCAATACAGAGACAGAATGCTGAAGACTTCAATGAGATAGGAGGGGTAATATGCTTTTGCACTATTTATATTAAAATCCTATTATAATCCTATGAAAATAAATTATAATTAGCTATTTTACCGTCATGTTGAGATCTTTAAAAGGGATCTAAAACTCATTTACGGATACCTTTATTTGAAAATAAATGCCATTTTCGGGGCCATGGTAATAGAATAATAAAATTGTAGTCGTTTGTTTTGATGTATAAACTCAATTATTCAATATACATGTAATATATTGACGGGTTTACAAACCAGTTTATGCTCTAACACAAGACTATAAGGATTCAATGCTAAAATTGTCAATGCTCCCTTCCCCCGCGAAACATGGGTAATATTCGTAACTGCTTTTACCAGATCTATGTGTTCGTTTGCTTATATGGCTGCACCGTGGCAATAGTTTCTTTAACATTAAAAATCATTCAGTTTGAAGTTGTAGCTTTAGGATTAATGGTTTGACTTAGCTATAATTTATTCGTGCCTTTAATTATTTCATTTCAAATATTAACCTATACAAGACGATACAAAACTCAGTTGTCTCGCTAAAAGGTCACAAAAAAGTTCAAAATTAAAAAATATCCTTTAATGTTCATATTAAGACATAATAGGTTATTTTTAAGATCAAGATCATTCGTAAAAATAGAAGTATTATAGCATTTTAATGTTTATTTAGGGATTAATTAGGCTATATCTCCATATATCTGAGCGATTTAAACATAACAAACCTTTAGGACAATTATTACACAGCGAACAAGGTTTTGTACATATAAAGAAAAAATAGGTAATTTAAAGGTCGGGATCATTCGTAAAAATAGAAGTTTTATCTTATAAAGGAGCTTAAAAAATCTATACTTTCCTCATACGTTTGGATTTAAAAAAACAACATGCTGTTAGACACAGTGTTACACAAAAACACCAGACAGCTACCTTTAAGGCCAATGTCTTATTTCAATGTTTAATGTGGAAAAAAGCATTTCCATTATGGAATATAGCTTTTTAGTTTAATGTATTACAGGAGTTCACAATATTTTAGCTCATATGAAAGCATATACCATACAATGTGTTATGCGCATAAACAGGATAGAAGTATCACACGTCAAATGGTTACATTAACGACCAAGGTCATAATTTGGCTGTAAACGTTGAACAATATAGTTAACTTGTACAACATATGTAAATTCTATAGCCATTCAATGATATTGAAACAATTGCAATTAATTTTGATCTATTATAAGCGGAGTCACAGAAGAATAAGACTGTTATCCTCATCGAAAAGGCACACTTTTAGGTCAAAGTTCAATGGAGAACGCCTTTATAGTCACGAAAATACATACAGCTCAAATTGCGAAATAATTTGTCGACCTCACCTTAAGCTCTTTTTGAATAATTAAATTTTTATTTTTAAGTAAAGGAAACGTGTAAATTTGGTCAAAATTGAACAAAAATTTATCACAACAACTTGAAGTATTGACTATGGGTAGGGAAGGAAACACCAAGTGGCCTTAATGTCAGTTAAGTCTTTTTTGCAAATATATCTATTCATACATGATATAACTGATTACATGGCGACACATTATATCATTATGAGCGAGTTCGGTCAAGATAGAATCATACGTCAATATAATATCGCACCCAAACACGCAGACGTTGGAGTTGTTATAGGGTAACTAACTAAAATTTTCAGTTATTTACAAGATAACCTACGTGTAATGTATTATAATAACAAACCTCAAAATACAATGTAAACATGTGCCCTTTAGAAAAAAAAACTTGTTCCGTAAATTGCCTAAAGGGAGGGGTAGAGGAGGGAGTTAAATCCTTATTAGCCAGCGGCATATCCTACTTTTTTTCTTCAAAGCCATATGGCTACATCAAAATTAAAGAGTTGAAAAGTTTAAAAACACCATTTAATGAATAACATTTTAAACGTACAATTCAGCTTGGAAATTAATATACGACTATTACCTGTATTTTTCACGATGTGATTGAGAATTTAATCATAATATAAACTAAATTGACACTGTCTTGTACTTGTGTTAAATTGTAATTGCTATTTAATTAATTGTTTTTTATTTACAAGCCATGTTTGATTAGCAATTTCATAAATTTTAACACGTATGCACTTACTACCGTACCAGGGCGATCACCCAACTTAAATCCAATGTTGTTCTGTATTGACCCTATTCCACTACGAAAACAAGCCCACGATTCGCTACGATTTCTCAAATTTATTGAATCGGGAAGACTCGTGACAGTCTGCGATTCAGTTACGACAGTGTTACGATTGAGTCACGACGAATCGTGGGGTTCGCTTGAAGTCTTGCAAATAGGGTCGCGACTTCACTACGATGTGTAAGATTCTACTGCGACTGTACTACGAACGATGCAGATCGGTCAATATCTACTGATATTGATTCTAACACGGCACGCGACTTGTTTTCTATAGGCAAAGAAGCTTAATGTTTCGAAAATAGTTCCGAATAAATAAAGAAAATATTGCAGTTAAATGCACGTGCTTAAATCCCGCTCTTAAAAATGTAGCACGTATATAAATAAAATGAAACAAAAAATTATATAATTGGTGATAAGTGGCATGACCACGCCTGCTAAGAATTTGTTTGTTAAGAAACGCAATTAAGAAAACATTTATAGCATGTCAGCTTTTCAGAAGAATTAACACATGTGCCGTCATTTAGTTTCTATGCGTGTTGTTCTCAATGAAAGTGACATAATTTGCAAAATATTTATGAATGAAAACGACGTCAAATGTTTGTACAATTTAATGACGTCACTAAATAGTGAACTTTGAACTAAGAAGGGCGGATTATTGAAAAATATAGTTCACGTCCAAAAGCTTGAAGCAAATCAATCAGAATCATGTAAGAATAGAAATAATATTTTTCTATGATGGCTTGTTGTCGAATAACCCACAGTAAGGAGTATAGATTTGTGTTATCAAAGCACTCGTGCTCCGCATTCGTGATTTAATTCCTACGCATCTATAATCCTTACTGTGGGTTATTCGACAACAAAACATGATGGAAAAATATTATTTCTTTATCATTCTTTACAAAATCGTAACTGTTTCGTAACTAAATCGCGAGAATCTTAGCGGGCTCGGGGTGAACTATTGAGAGTCTTGACAAAGTCGTAAATGATTCGTAGACAGATCACGTGATCATCGATTCCCCGATTGAGTCACGAATAACCTAAGATTCCATTACGACGCCCAAGAACGCACTACGACACTGTTACGAGTCAACTGCGATTAAAGTCAGTCTTGGAGGTCTTGGTCAAATTTTAAACACGTTTAAAAACTGGCCGCGATTTTTTGGGAGCTCACGACTCGCCCGCGACTAGCTACGGATGAGTTAGGACCTTCGCCGATTGAGTTACGAATGTCCCCGACCTCAAAACATTGGAAATCGGGACAAATCGTGGGAAATCGGGTCGTAGTGGAATACCCCTATATGTGATGTCTTGTTTAGTTCAGGCGATTTGTCACTGAGTTTACATTACATAAATGACTAATGAAGTATAACAAGCATTCATTTTTATAAATATTACTGTGTTCTTTTGTCTTATATAGTATACATATTTTAGAAGTTGTTTATGCGTTTTAGTGAGTTTTGTTTTTCATAATTGGGAGCAGATCGGGCAAGAATACGATTCGTGTTTGTTTTGTTTAATTGTTTTTAAGGATGAGTTTGAACCTCAAGACAGAAGATAATGCCTATTTCATGCACTTGCTGTTTAAACGAGTAGAGAATACAACAGTAGTGCAAGATTAAGCTGAAGCCAAAGGGAGCTTTGGGAACACGCAGACTTTTCTAGGCTGTCGGCTGACAAATGGCGCACCGCACACCATATCATTAACGTTGCAGAAAAGATCCACTGTCAAGGTCAGTGACACTTGTAGTCAATTGTTTCAATGGTTTAATTGACATATTTTCCTCCTTTCAGACAGGAGTGCAAGGTTTACTCTCAAATCGTAGAGTATTGTTAGGAACTTTCCACAAGCACATAGTTATGATTTTGTCCAAGAAGCAGACCAGATTGCGTTTATGTATGCAGCTTTATAAGATATCATTACGCATAATTTAATATTCTATAAATGTAAGCCGCGCTTTTGTAAAACAGATATAAATGCAAGTGCAAAAAGTCCAAGATAACCATGTGTAGTCCATTCAGACTTTTCAGGGATTACACTTTTGCTGTTATGGAATGGTTCGTTCAAAGATTTTGTTTTACTAATATCCAGACTAGACTGAAAGTCAGGACTGCGCATGCGTATCAGGTCGACACCTTCGGCTCATGCATTAAGCGGTTAATTTCAAGTTTTACTATTACTGCATCCGTATGGCTGACAGATGCTACCAAACATTTCAATGCATTTTATAAATAGATACATTAAATATAAACGTCTTAGTAATCAAGTAACATACAAACATTTTAATTGGGTCACGGCACGGAAGAAATTAAAAAAAAACAACTAATCTCGTTCTTTAGAAAGTTTTCAAACATGTACGTTGCAATACATATGCGTAGAATACTGTAATATCAAGTTGACGTATTATAGTGCGAACATTGAATACGTGTATCAATATATTTTGGCTGATTTCTGTCATATCGTTCTAGCGTATTGGTGTGTTTGAAGAAGTTCGAAAACGTGAATGAGAAAGCGAACAAAAATGAGCAGCGCTCTGTAAAAAGCGGCTTTCATGCATGTGCGTAAAGCGTCATCCCAGATTAGCCTGTGCAGTCCGCACATGCTAATAAGGGATGACACTTTCCGCTTTAACTGGAATTTTGCTAAGACGAGACCTTTTTAAACGAAAAATATCATACAAGCAGAAAGTGTCTTTCCTGATAAGCCTGTGCAGACTGCACAGGCTTATTTGGGACGAAACTTTACGTACATGCATTAAATCCCCTTTTCACAGAAGACGGCACATAAACACGTTATAACGACAAAAGGCGCCAATACGATGATTAAGATACTCACAGCCATTTTGTCGTTACGGCATGTTCTCTTGTGTAAGAGACCTTCAACTCTACAAATACACCCGATTGATATGGCCAAAATCAGCAAACCACATTACGCAGTGTATGGGAAAATATTGAGTAACATATGCATTTAATCGGAATGATTAAATTAAAATTAAAATAATGACTTGTATACATATTTTAGATAATGCTGGATGGCCAAGAGTTGACAACATTCACAAGCGTCCTTCACCCATATCTTGCGCGGAAAGTCAATCTTTGGTTCACCTCAAGTGGTGATTACGGCATGATCAGACGCCTAAAATTCGCAAAGACTCCATGAAACGCTTTCTAAAATAGATAAAGAACGTTGTTTGTTTGCGTTATTGCATACAAAATAATAGGCTGTGATTAGTGTTTTTAATTGCCAACGTTTGAATTAATAAATTAATGATAATAAATTTGAAAGTGTATACTTAATTATTAATTCATACTCTTTGACATGATTTTATCAATATGTATACACGCATGCAAATATTATTGTTTGGTACGGTTTTATTTACATTTTCTAAACTAAAGATTCTTTACTTGGTATGTCCACATCTTGCTAACTTATTTTTTTTCTTGACAAATGAAGGTCAACATAAACGTTGAATCACAAACTAACTTTTGCAATTATCGACCGCTTATATGGCATTTTAAGTCACTAAACGACGTTTATAAGTCATACATCATATCTATAATATAGGTTTGAAGTGGATTTATACTTGCATTGTGACATACATTTCAATAGGTTGCTCTCTTTATTTGGCTGCGATGTGCTTATCATTACTGCTTCAGTCTTAACTTAGAAGTGACTTTCCATTCATAACTATTACAGTATTTATTTAGAAGTGACTTTTATATCATAATTTATTCAGTCTTTACTTAGAAGTGACAAGCGTATCATAACTGTTTTAGTCTTTACTTATAACTTACTTCTCTACCATAACTGTTTCAGTCTTTACAATAATTTACGTCTCTACCATAACTGTTTCAGTCTTTATTTATACGTTACGTCTCTACCATAACTGTTTCAGTCTTTAATTAGGAGTGACGTCTCTATAACAACTATTGCAGTCCTTACTTTGCTTTGTTGCACCGTTCAATATTGTATTATATGCGTTACTCATCATTCATTAGGGTTTGTTCTGTGATACATGCATCGATTACATTCACTCAGTTTAGCTGTAAATATCATCACTGTATAAAGTCATGTTCTCGTGAATATCATCACTGTATGAAGTAATGTTCTCAGGTGCGTTTGACATATTGAGTAATAATTGCAAAATTTTGTAGTGGTGTATGCCTATGTTGCTTCAACAATAATTTCGTCGTTTGCATTATTTGTTTTGTTTGGGTTGCAGTGACAGTTTTCATCTTAACTTAAGCCTGATGATGTTAGTCTGTAAGTCTCATTTACAAGTTTCTCGGGAAATACTTACAGTTGGTTACGCTCGTACACATTTATAATAAATGTACATAAGTCATGCCAATGAGAAGGATTACCTTTTGTAACAAGATAAATTGAGTGAAATAGATTTCTAAAATATCCCACCATGCTTTCTCTGTATTCATTTGTATCGTGAAACACGTTCATGGATCAAACCGAGCGGCAATTAAGGACACACATCAAGCGTTTAATTTATGAGTTCCCTTGTAAGATGTCTATGATGCGAGCTATATGTGTTGTACAAAGGCAACAATTTTATTCGACCTATACGCATTCATATTTCATGCACCCGAGATGATTACCAATTCGTAGACCAACTTTTGGTTACCAGCATTAACAAAAATACAACTTAACGCACTGTTTTGTAACTGAATGTCGCGCACTAATCGAGAGCGTATAAATAACAATAAATAACAAGTACCTATTCCTAATATAATAGATCAGTCAAAGATATGCCTAGCAAAGTCGAATCGGAATGAATGATCTTTCATCATACGGCTGAACAATTTAAAAAAGCACCACCCTATTCCTGTTATGTCAGAACGTTCTAATTGACTTAACGTCATTGTCTAAGATAAGTGTTCATCGAATGCTGGAAAATTTGAATCAATACACTCTTAAACATGAGGCGAACGCATATCTACTTAGAGAATCCATGCAATTTATTCGAAGAAACAAGCAATACCTCCCCCAAAGAAAAATCATATCTCCTCGAAAAATTGTGAATTTCTCAGAAAATGAAGCCATGACACATCAGTCAATTGCATCATATATAATCAGAAAATGTATAATAGAAAAATGGCGTATAATCTATTCAGGAAATTGATCTAATGAATGTCTTAACATAAAAAGCAGCCAAATCTCATAAACAATGGTGTTATGTCTCATCATAAATGACTACGTTTGCTTAAGAAAATTGAAGTTATAGTTCTTCAGATAGTCAAAACAAGATATCTTCGTGTTTGTTTTACGTAAAATTGATGTCATGGTTTATCGGTAAATTGACAAAAACGTTCCCGATAGCACAAAATCACGTGCCCGTTTGACACAACTGCACGGCAAGGTCCCACGTATGACATCGGATAAACGCAATACAAGGCGTGTATGGATGGGGTTTTAGTTACGTCCTTTGCATTTGACGGGCAATAACTTACTGAAATGATATTCAAAGAGAATAAACATGGTATCAAAGTATATCTTGTAAATAAATCATCTTTCTATTGTATAACCTTATCGTTGGCAAAACGTCGCCCTATTTCATATGAAACTTCAAATTAATACGAATTTCAACATTTGTACAGATGATTACAGTACATTCTTTACAGATAATGATTTTACGTGAGGTTATTTTAAGTGCGTCAACTGAATAACACAAAGTATATTCAACAACGAAGATAAAAAGTGTATTTATGTAATAAATCATTTTACCGAAGTCACTTCCTGACGTTCGCATTTTGTATTACATTTGAACAGCATATAAAGTAAGTCTTTTTCTATAGTTTTACGCCTTTTAACTAGGAGTTGTTGCTGTGTACATGACCAACGCAAACCACTTTTAATACAACATCAGAAAGCTACACTGTATGAGGCAAGAGTTTTGAATATCAGGCTATAAATGTAAATGAACCTTTTATATAGGTATACCCAGTATTCAATTCAGGTGAATTTACAAATGTGCAATAACATTCAATCACAACACATTTAGACACAAATGCAAATTTCAAGGCAGCTAGTAGAGGGCAAATTATAATACATAACCCATCTGTGACTTACATTCCTTATTTCTTGAATGATTATTTTTTTAAATCATATTGATTCTTTAATTATTTTGAAACAAATCTCAGTGCAATTTCGTTAACAATGGCGCCATTTTATACCTGGACGATTTTCATACCAAGACACATAAGTTAGCCAATTCAATGATGTATCCAATACAGGAAATTCAAAATGCATCTGATAGTGAGGATATTCAATAAAAGGCATCCCATTATAATAGTGATTATTTGTCGTCAGTTACTTTAAAAGTGGATGATGGAAGAGACAGTCTTCGTCCGGGGAAGCTATTGTTTGTACAAATTTAACCCGTGACCTCTCTTTAAGACCTTGAAATTGTAGGTAAAAGGTAGGAAAAGAGACGGATGTAAAGCGCGTCACGCTTTCTCCTCATTATTTCGTTTGTGGAATGTTAGTAAAAACTGTTTGATGTTTAATGACCAAATAAGATAATTAACATATATTTGACCTTGACCTCTGAGATATTATGACGGGTATTACAAGCTACAGGCCGTCTTATAATTGTTTTGACAATTGCTTGGTTATTTTAAAAGCCAGCAATATGGCAAAGTTAATGTTGATATAGGAATTTTCTGACGGACATCCTGATGAGAGCGGGGCAAACAGACGGACATTGCGCCTTTTATATCGCTTTCGTTAAAATTGAGGAGCATAAACAAATTTGCAAATTAAAGCACTATTTAATAAACTGATTTCGTGGTGTGTATCTATTCCATTGGGTTTGAATGTATCCATCGGTTTGTTTTGACTTATAATCAATAAGCAACGGATCACTTCAGAAAACATACAGTGATTAATTATGAACATCGATTTCACACGTTGATATGGTTAAACATTGTAACAGAGATGTTCATTTACGTAATATAGTTTGCATCTTATATAGACAATTAGTTTCGATGAAATCCAGGTTTTATAATGAGTGACAGTAAATCAACATATGCAATACATAAACAACATAACAACATTGCGGTAAAATAATTTATGTCTATACTAAAATTAAACACAACGACAAGACTGAGAACTCATTTTATATTTAGCTTCCGTGCCATCTATGCTATTGGTATGAGAACTACGTTATAATTAGCAGGGTACAGACCGAGTGATTAGAGCATCCAATTTTAAAATTAATATGTCCAGTATTTTTATTCGCACTATGGGTTACATTTTAAACGTATATTTTTTCTTTATATACAATTAAGTTGAGACTTTTATTTAAGACTATTTGTTACGAAATACTACATGTGTTGTATTCTATTATAAAAGGCACGTAATGACTTTTGATGTAGAAATTTGAAATCTACTTCGACTATTAAGTCTTTTAATGAGAATTACAATAGACACATCGCAGTACGTCCTTCAGGCTTAAACAAATGCCAACTGCACTTAGCAGATGATCACACAACTTTATTTACAATTCGTTAGTATCACTGTTAACCAGTAACTAAGAATTACTTAAACATAAAATTTATTTATGTAACTTTCTTTAAAGGAATAATCTTTTAACCGACGCAGTTGTCTTTGCCATATCATATTGCGGTCCGATTGTTTCCTGAATAAACGAATTACCTTATAAAAAATGTTCAGAGCAAGTTTCATGAAAATTGCACAAACATATGAATGATTTGGGCAAACAAATGTGACTTCAGGCCTTTATTAAATCTGTCTTAGTGACATTGTGTTTTATCCTATGTGAAACAGTTTCGAACTCATGTAAGATATAATAAAACAAATGTTCTCATCCATTTTCTTGA
The DNA here is from genome assembly GCF_020536995.1 of Dreissena polymorpha. Classification (NCBI taxonomy): domain Eukaryota; kingdom Metazoa; phylum Mollusca; class Bivalvia; order Myida; family Dreissenidae; genus Dreissena; species Dreissena polymorpha. Next base: position 60,567,443 of record NC_068357.1, on the reverse strand, counting down.
AGATTGTGCAATAAATATGACCTATTTTTTCCAACACGTATCCCAGTCTCAACCCGGCCGAGATATAATTAGGTCATATGTTATGCGCAAGTTTAATTAAAATTGGGCAATAAATGGGGTATCTAGATTGTCCGCATGTTTAATGTGGGCAACAGCAACGGGCGTCGCACGATTAACGACGGATGAAATGATCGATATGACAGATTCATTAACATTTTTAGCACTTTAAAGCATTTAAAATGTCCCAAGTGTACCGGTTGTGAGTACAAATGAAACATAATATTTGGCATATATGTCTGTTTTTAAACTAAACAAATACTCATATAAATTATCTAAATTGTAATCCAGTTAATTTTCAAGCAAACAATGCTTCCTTTCTTCAAAGAATCTTATCATATCGCAATGTGTTCGTGCTTCAATGAAGTAAATTGATGATTGCTTTTTATCTCAAAACTTAATTTTTTAAGACGTTTGCTTTCGTTTAGGACTGTCGATCATTGTATTGAATTGGTATTTATATGGGTCGTCACGTTCTTTTAGCGTTTCGATGTTTTCTCTGACACAGCCTTCGGAAAACAGTCCTTATGGTGAAAAATATCTCATTGTAAAAATCAGAATATAATATAAATGTATTTTTTTTAAATCACAATTTATGTTTGAAAATTGACCGATTTGTATGATTTTGTATGAACTAACACACACACTTGAAAGACCGTGATTTGTTCGTGCTGAATATATATATTCTGCGAAGTGTACGCACATTGTGTAAACGTATCTGTTTAAAAGCTCAAATGTGCGCATGACATGCTTCTTTTCTGGTTAAAAACGACTCGTTGTTTGCGAAAAATTATTAAAGGAGCTTTCAAAGCTATTTTAGCAGGCTGTAAAATACCATTTATGGGAAATGTAAAACAAGTAATCAAATTATTTATTTTTTAACTTATCTTTGAAACATATTAATCTCTTAACTTGTGCAATTGAAAATACCGGACAATTAACCTATATCGACATTTTTGACCTCATTAATCGTGTTCTGACCTTTGACCTAGATCTGACCTAGATCTGTAAAGTGACTTAAGCCCAAGTAACCTGATTCATGGGCGTGACTCTTCCTCCCATAATGTTTTGCCAAGTTGGTTGAACATTCGTCCTTACTGGATAATGTTATGATCCGGATAAAACGTTTGGTGATAGTGTTTAAAAATTGACATTCAACATGAAATAACGATCTTCACCCTGGCCCGGAGAGCTGCTTCTTGGGTGCGATGCTACTTCTGATAATAAAAATCATTGTTTTAACAATGTGTGACCTTAGCCTTGTACATAGAGACTTGGTTCGTTGTGCGCCCAAATCCGGGGATTGATTATTTGAACTAATAAGAACATTGAATCAAGGTCGAATACCCAGTATATTAACTCATGGTCAAATAACCAACTCAGTGCGGAGTATTCGAATAATTGGGAATATAGAGCTTTGGTCGAATTGCCCAGTTGTGGGTATTCAACTTAAAGCGCATATCAAGCACGAGGCGAATGCCTGGCTGGCTATACCGTTGTAACACTTCGAGTACCTAATAACCAGCTGGGTTTTAGACTGGCTACATATTTTCTTAGTTTTAATGATCAGTATCCAGATTTTGTGTTTTTCATTCTATCATCTGGACTATCTACAGTGAACATAGACTCCAGTAGTTTGCATATGTCAGTTTCAACAATTGATTCTTTGACGTTTAGATGTATTTGCGTTATAAAAATGTGTTTACATACTGTATGTGTTAGACAACACGTGTAAGTAATATATTATTATACATGTATACATGTATATTTTTTAATTTAATATTGTTTTCATTTACTACGTGTATCTCATGTGTAAAGAAAAATTGATTGCTTCAAAAATTGTGACCGAGCTTTATCACCTTTCAATATATTTAGATGATGAGTTAGTAATTCGAAGAATATAAGCCATATTTAAATGCAACGTACATATTCTAAAGATTAACAATATAACATGTTTCATTAAGGTGGAAAAATGGGGTATCTTGAATGGTAACGGTTTTTCGCATATTCGACTTAACAACCTATGTTTTGGACGCACTTAACCTATATTTTAAATCATTCTAGACATTGTCAAGATAGATATTATTGCCATGTTTGATCAAGATTGATCATGAATATTTCCTCGAGAGTGGTAACAAGTTATTTAATAGAAGTGACTTGTGACCTAGTACTTTAGACACCTCATCGATAAAAAAATTAGGCTTGCTATTGTCAAAATGAAAATTGTAACAACATTAATCAACATTGAGTCATAAATTAGGCCTCTATAGTTATCACAAAGTCGTTTGAAGATTTGACCTGGTGACCTTGTTTTGTATGCAAGATTCAAACTCATCCTGTGACAATGTCAATATACATTTTCTGATCGGGTATCATTAAGAAAGATTCGAACATGTATAATTTTCTGGAGTAGTAACAATGATTTCCTTAGATTTAACATAGTGTCCTAGTTTGCACACGCACGTGACCCAGGTTCGAAATATGTGTAGAAAATGACAAAACAACCATTCTGATAAATTTTAGATGGAGAAATCAATGTGGCATTAAGAGAGGTAGTTTTATTTATACAATATTTCCTAGTGAAAAGATTTCTAGATTTAAACTTGGCGTAGAAATTATCAGGAAATATAATACGAAAAAGTTTCATCAAGCTTAGGTAAAAAGTATGACCTTTAGAGTGGCAGCACGGTGTTTCTAAGATTTTACCCGACAAACTTATTTTTTGAAGCACGTGGCCCAGATTCAAACTCTTACATATAATTGTCCAGACATACATTCTGACCGAGTTTCATCCAGAATTCATGAAAATAGTGGCCTCTTAAGTGGTAGTATAGCGTAAAGTTAAAGATGCACAACGCACATTGGACGTGAGACAATCACGAACTGCTGAAGGTTAGCTAAAGGTCTGTGGGTTTTTTGGTGTTTGTTTTTCAACACATTTTTACAAGACTGGAAACAGATACATATATGAATACACATGCAACATTTAAAATGATACGATCTATATCATTATAGACAGTGACATGCAAAGAAATAAAAATCCAACACATCTAAAGTCATGCTTCATCTATATAATTATAGACAGTGACGTTCAAAGACAAAGCAATTAGCATACAAGGTGGAAACAAACCCTACCTTTACCATTCGAGAAAAAAGGACTTACATTACCAACATAATTCACAGAATGTAGAGGAAATGCTTAATGTCTTAGAACATGTTTTTTGTATTGAACTATGCTACAAAAGAGTGCTGAAAACGTAAGACAGCGTGCACTTTTGTATTTCAAAAAACATTTTAAAAAGTATTTATAATGATCAAAAGTTAAAGACTAGATTCCCCATTAAGTTTACATATATTAACTACGTATAAATTGTAATAATTGAAATAAATAGTAAAGGCATACAACAAGCACAAATATGTAAGTTTAAAAAAGACATTTGAATCAAGGATACATACATAATTAAAGTATGTATTAATTGTAATAAGCAAATAGTATTTGCACATTCAGATGAAAAAAGGCTTTGAAAAGGAAAATAGGTACATACAATTGTGATTAATGACACATAGGTCCAACCTATATTTTTATAAGATTACGACTTGGTTCTTTGAGTTAGCACTTGTATTTTTACAAAGTTGTAAAGAACTACAATATTCATAAATTTTAAATACAATTATAGTTCGTTCTACACAAGTAGTAAGTAACTCCAAATAAATGTCAAAGGATTCTTAATGATTTCTTAAAATTGACATTTTTCTTAAGTTATCATATTCAAACGTTATATAAATAAGTCACACTCCCGCTGCTGGAGCGGTATTGCATTCTTATTATATACAATGTGTTGGTCCTTTATTTAAGTGAATCTGAGCCACCTACAGACCCAAACATATTTTTCAAATAAAAAATAAAATATATATATATTTAATTAAATGTGACAAGAGCAATAGATAACTATTGACATTATTCATTTAACACATGTATAAGTATAGTTAAATAAACATATACAGTGAATTCCAGCATCAAACCATGACTTGAATATTATTTTTTTATTTCCTAAAAAAATTGGAATTTAAACAATAACTAATAGCTTAAATTTGTTTCAGCACTTCAAATCCTTTTACACAGAAGCCCATAGCTATCTAATGTGCATACACTATAGACATAATTGTATTATTACTGGCATTTAAAAAAAATACCATTTTAAATACTATGAGCATTTACAAACCTATTTTAAAGAACTGTATTACAAATCCACAAGTATGGAAAACATATCACGTCAAGGACTTCTCAACTATACAGTTGAATAATAGAAAAACACAGCCCTGGGTTAATGCAAGTTGAACATTAAAGGTACACATTATTATTAAATGTGCTTCTTATACAACTATGGTGTTTTGCCAGCAGCGTATAACGTGAAAAATGTTTAATGATTTTTTACAAAAAGAACAAACTGTTACATGTAATATCCAACAAATTAACTATACTCAGCTGTGTACGGCCATGAAAGGCATTCGGTTGTGGCGAGAGTCCTTCACCACAAAACTTAATAGTTTCAAGACTGTAACGTGATGATACGTCCAATCCTTCAAACTCACAGCCCTCAATGTTCAATATCTTCAGCTGTGCAAGTCCGTAATGGCGTTCGGTTGTAGCTAGAGTCTTTCACCATGAAGATCAATAACTTCCAGTTTGTGACATGATGATAAATCCAACCACCCTTCAAACGCATATCCCTCTATTTCCAAAATCTTCAGCTGAGCAAGTCAGTGAAAGGTATACGGTTTAAATGTTATTCTATAACAAATTATAGTTTCCAGATTCAAACACGATGATAAGTCCAAGCCTTCACACTCACAGCCCTCTAAGTTTAACTCATTTAGCTGAGCAAGTCTATGACAGGCACTCGGTTGAAGCGTGATTCATTCACTTCGAATATAAAGAGTCTTCAGAATTTTACATGATGATAAGTCTAAGCCTTCACACTCACAGCCCTTTAAATGTAATATCACTAGCTGCGTGAGTCCATGAAAGGCACTCGGTTGAAGCGTGATTCCTTCACCATGAAGATTAATCACGTCCAAACTTTGACATGATGATCAGTCCAGGCCTTTACACTCACAGCCCTTTAACAATAAACCCCTCAGCTCCGAGAGTCAATGAAAGGCACTTGGTTGAATCGTGAATCTTTCACCACGAAGATCAATACTTATCAAATTTTGACATGATGATAAGTCTAAGCCTTCACACTCTCAGCCCTCTAACTGTAATTCCTCCAGCTGCGTGAGTCCATGAAAGGCACTCGGTTTAAGCGTGAATCTTTCACCACGAAGATCAATACTTTTCAAATTTTGACATGATGATAAGTCTAAGCCTTGACACTCACAGCCCTCTAACTGTAATTCCTCCAGCTGCGTGAGTCCATGAAAGGCACTCGGTTGAATTGTGATTCTTTCACCACGAAGATAAAGAGTTTCCAGACTTTGAAATGATGATAAGTCCAAGCTTTTGCACTCACTGTCCTTTAACATCTTCAGCTTTGCGAGTCCATACAAAGCACTAGGTTGTAGCGTTATTATTTCACCACGAAGATCAAGAGTTTCCAAACTTTGACATAATGAAAAGTCTAAGCCTTCACACTCACAGTCCTTTAACTTTAACACCTTCAGCTGTGCGAGTCCATACAAAGCACCAGGCTGTATCGTGATTCTTTAACCACGAAGATCAAGAGTTTCCAAACTTTGACATGGTGATAAATCCAGGCCTTTACACTCACAGCCCTCTAACATTAATATCTGAAGCTTCGAAAGTCCATGAAAGGCAGTCTGTTAAAGCGTGATATTTTCACCACGAAGATCAAGAGTTCTCAGACTTAGACAAGATGATAAGTCCAACCCTTCACTCTCACTGATCTGTAACTTTAATATATTCAGCCTCGCAAGTCCATAAAAGGCATTCGGTTGTAGCGTTTCTGTTTTAAAAGGATATATAGTTTCCAGATTATGACATGATGATAAGTCCAGCAATTTATACTCACAGTTATACAATTTAATATCTTCAGCTGCGCAAGTCCATTAAAGGCATTCGGTTGTAGCGTAATTCCATCACCACAAAGCTCTATAATTTTAAGATTACTGCATAATAGTAAGTTCAGCATTTTACACTCACATGTCGTCATCTTTAACATCTTCAGCTGCGCCAGTCCATTAAAGGCATTCGGTTGTAGCGTGATTTTTTTGCCATAAAGATCAATTATTTCCAGATTATGACATGATAAGTCTAACACATTACATTCACATTTTTCCAACTTAAATCTCTTCAGTTGCGCAAGCCCATTAAAGGCATTCGGTTGTAGCATAATTACATCACCACAAAGCTCTATAATTTCCAGATTACTGCAAAATAATACGTTCAGCATTTTACACTCACATGTCGTCATCTTTAAAATCTTCAGCTGCGCAAGTCCATTAAAGGCATTCGGTTGTAGCGTGATTCCATCACAACAAAGATCTATTATTTCCAGATTATGACATGATGATAAGTCCAGTCCTTTACACTTACATTCAGCCAACTTTAATGTCTTCAGTTGCGCAAGTGAATGAAAGACGTTCGGTAGTAGTGTGTTTCCTTTTTCCAGTGGATAAAAATGTTGTATCTCAAGAAGCTTCAAGTTTGACTTGTTCATTTGCAAAATGCAAA
>NC_068357.1:60538192-60553192 GCF_020536995.1 Dreissena polymorpha | reverse complement strand
ATAGCTTGTAACCATTTCATCAACTGTGCCCTTTATTTACAAAACAGGGATTAGTTTAATGCAATAACTGTCATTTGTCAACCAAAACATGTATCATTTAATTGTGTATACTGTAATTCGCTTAAAATTTACATTTATTTGTTATTTTATGTTAATATTTGGCCCTGAAGTTGTTTCCTTTTATTATTATTTATATGTCAATGTTTACTTTCCTAATTAGGGAATCAAAATCCATAACATACTGTTACAAATCTAAAATTGAAATTAAAGGGATCTTTTTACGGTTTGGTAAATTGACAAAATTGAAAAAAGTTGTTTCAGATTCGCAAATTTTCGTTCTAGTTATGATATTTGTGAGGAAACAGTATAACTGAACATTTATTATAGTCCAATATAGCCATTATATGTACCTTTTGACGATTTGAAAACCTAAAATTATAAAGCGTTGCAACGCGAAACGATTGAATAATTTGGAGAGTTCTGTTGTTGTCGTATAAATTTACGAAACTACGAAGATTGCTTATATAAGGTATAAACGACTTTAACTGTGTATATCCGGCGGAATAGCTGAGAGGGCTAATGCGTTTTTGCTTCAGACTAACTCCAGGACTCCGGGGGTCACTGGTTCGAGCCCTGGTACCGGCCACTTTTTTTTCCTTTTTTAATTTTATTCTTGATTTTTTACTGGAGCTTTTAAGATCCAATGTTTACATTTATCAATATAAAGCATTTAATGACAAACTTCAAAATATGCCAACATCTGTGAAAAGGCCACTTTAAAGAAATTGTGTATTTAAAAGATTTTAATTGTGCTTGTAAATATATATTCAGATGTTGCATTTATTTTGCATATGAGGATATTTTATGTTCTGTTTGCATGTGCACATAACATGACAATGTTCACAAGCTGTCCATGAAAAAATTGAGACAAATAATGATGTAGTCGGTAAGTTATTAAACCATATAATGTGTAGTTAGTACCCCAGAATTACAGTCAAACCTTTGTAAAAACCAATTCTAAGGATAAAGAGAAACTGGAATAGTTTTGAAAAATAAATGTTCTCATTTCCACTTATGTTCCACTTAAGTAATAAGGAACAACACTTTCCGCCTAGACTGTTTTTTGTTTATAACAGACTTCACTTCATCAAACAATGCCATTCAAGGTGAAAGTCTCGTCCCTGATTAGCCTGTTCAGACTGCACAGGCTAATCAGGGATGAGACTACAGGCATGCATTAAGCCCTGTTTAAACAGATCATGACTCAAAAGGTAAAGTAAATGAGGTTTGATTGTAATAATACCTCCACATTCCTTGTACTATAATATCTGTGATATTTTAAATATTGTGTGCTAACAGCTAGTCTAGATATGGAAATAAATTGAGTTACCTAACTGTGTTGTTATTGTTTGTTCATTTTAACTTCTGCACATATTCTGGTACAAAATTGACTGGCTGTTTTTATGAGAGCACATGGATTAAATTGAACCAGTGATTGCATCGCATGTTAGATGCTTCAGTTTATAAGATAAATCCAATCAGAACAAGATGCGTTCGTGAAACACTATGTCCCCCCATATATTCGACCTTGAAGGATGACCTTGACCTTTCACCACTCAAAATGTGCAGCTTCATGAGATCCACATGCATGCCAAATATCAAGTTGCTATCTTCAATATTGCAAAAGTTATGGCCAATGTTAGAGTTTGACGCAAACAAACCAACAGACAGGGCAAAAACATATACCCCAGTATAGACTGGGGACATAAAAAGAAAATGTTATTGTCAAATTCTACCAAAAAGCTATTGTCGTAAAAAAAACTAAATACAGAACATAAGAAGGTCTGAATCTATGAGCGATTAAAAATATGAGTCTTGCTTTAGGAAATCTTGGCTTACTGCATATACGCCAAGTGTCATCTTATATTAGCCTGAATTGTTCACACAGGCGTATCAGGGACGACACTTTCCACTAAAAAGTTTTTTTTGTTTACAGTATGCCTAACGAAAATCTAGTTAAGGGGGAAAGTGTTGTCCCTGATAAGCCAGTGTTGACTGCACAGGCTAATATGTGATTACACTTGTTGCACATGCATTAAAACTCGCTGTCTCAGAGCACGGGTAATACGCATAGATAATAGAAAAATAATTCATCAGAAAAAACGCATGGTCTACAGAGCTTTGATAAAAAATAGCGCATAGACAAAAAATTAAAATGAGCAAAACAGTTATTGGTATTGGTATAGATCCGAAAAGGGATGTTAACATATCGGTATTCATGTAAAGTTCATAGTATTATGGTTTAGACAAAAAGTGCATAAACGCATCTGGTATCAAATAAATGAATAAACATAGCTGTATGTAGGAAAAGTATGTACGAGATTAATTTACAAAAATATCCAATGAACAATTTCGGTAAGACAAGGAACTTAATACATGTTAATGCCCCCACGAACAGAGGTATCTTATATGTGTAAACAGCTCAATGTATTCATCCTTACACTTATTTCTCGGACAGATATACATGAGGAAACGTTGTTCCATTAACCCATTCATGTCTAGCGTCCTGAAAAAAGGACATTGCAAACAGCGTAGACCCAGATGAGACGCCGCATAATGCGGCGTCTCATCTAGGTCTGCGCTGTTTGCTTAAAGGAATTTCTTTATAAAATATTCTAAATATAGAAATAAATATACTTGACATCACTAATTTTGTAAATAAATTGATCCAATTTAGAAGGATGGGAGGGTCCACTGGGCATAAATGGGGTAAGTTTGAGAAACGCATTACAATTGCACTCTGTTATTTTATAGACTTAAGGGCAGCTGATACATTATTTCCTCTGTTTTATTTAATGTACACGCATATACATCTTCACAATAAGTATTTGACATTTATATATTATATATTTAAGGCAAGACGCTCTTAAGTAAGCCTATAAAATATGTTGATGTTAGTTTGGCTTTTATGTTAGATATGGTCAGCCCTAGGTTAAAATTTTACATCCAAATCCAAACTCCATTCTTGGTCAGTTTAATCTGACCTAAATTTCATTTCAAACGCGTGTGTATATCTCTCATTATAGAAGTCATACAAAGCCTTACAGAACATCATAGACGCTAACAATTAAGCTCACTTTCATATGTATTCATTTCAGAATATCATAGTACTTTACTCGGATTTCTTCATTCTTTTCTCATTCTTATGCTTATTTATTCTTCCTCATTCCTTTGTGTAATAGTATGCACTATTTTGACAGCTTAGAATGATATTATTTTATTATCAGTGGTGTCGTTTTGCATATTAAATAGCAAACTTACCGAATTACAAAATTGTATATTGTAATTTGTCGCTGTTTCTGCATTGTTGAACATCTCATTCTAGTCGCATCGAACACTATGAGATTGCTTGAATTGTTACACTAACCGAATATAATATAAGCCTCGCTCTGTTAAAAGGGGGTTTAATGCATGTGCGTTAATTGCGTCCCAGATTAGCCTGTGCAGTCCGCACAGGCTTATCAGGAACGACACTTTCTGCCTTAACTGAATTTTGGTCAAGAAGGGACTCCCTTTAAACGAAAAATACAATAACAGCGGAAAGTTTCGTCCCTGATCAGCCTGTGTGGACTGCACAGGCTAATCTTAGACAACACTTTACGCACATACGTTAAACCAACCTTTTCACATAACACGACCCATTTGTTTATCAGCTGTGCTACTCTCGATGCGCTGCTCTGGTGTTTTTGCACTGATTGTGTTGATGCGTGTCAGTGCCTTGCTACTATGATGTGTTGAGTACTATGATCTTCTCAAGGATTTGCAGAAAGGGTCGTCCGTGACAAGCCTGTGCGGACTGCACATGATAATATGGGACGACACTTTACGCACATCCATTAAGCCATGTTTTACCAGAGTGATGCTCACATATAATAGAGCCGATCTGGAGCTAGCGGTAATATACTTGCACCTGAATCCGATATATCGGGCTCAATACCTGAATCCGATATATCGGGCTCAATACCTGAATCCGGAATCTCGGGCTCAATACCTGAATCCGGTATCTCTGGCCCAATACCTGAATCCGGTATCTCTGGCTCAATACCTGAATCCGGTATATCGGACTCACTTCCTGAATTCGGAAACTCGGGCTCAATACCTGAATTCGGAAACTTGGGCTCAATACCTGAATTCGGAAACTCGGGCTACTAGCTCGCCTCGCGCACTTGACCTAAACAGAGGTTCAGCGTACTCAGTGCTTTGACGAATAAATCATGTTGCCGATCAATTTGGAATGTGTTATTTATTTATTGGATATCATTTAAATAGTATTTTCAACGTGGGTTGTCTTGTAAAAGACATTTATTGTTCATATTAAACATAAGTATATTTGTATTTAGTGCAGTTTTTCTAAGACCTTTTTCTTTTTTATGTGAATGTATTGTGTATTCTCAGTGGAATCACAATCAATTAACATTTCAGCAGCATCATTACATTGCAGTATTGCATATTATTTCATTTGCTTTATTCGTATTGCTGAACTAATATTTATATTCAGATTTTACATAATAATTGCGCTATTTAAACATAAAATAGTTTTCCAACCGCGAAATTACTGTATTTGTGTTGAAAAGAATTTTTGATTAAGTAAAATGGTATGTTATATTATATATAAAAAGTATTGTTGAAATATTGAATCAGGCTCATTACATTGAATAAAATATTGACTCAATCTTTATTGACGTATGTTTTACGAGATGGAAGCTAAAATAAATCACGATCAGCATGTAACATGTTTATATTACGATTGTTATAATAAATAAAACCGACTCTTTTTAACCGCAATCGAAAAATGTATTCTTTTTTTGTCCTATATGTGTATCATGTAGTTGCATGGTTAGTTGAAGCGGTTGTAATGACTGTTCTCGATAAGCTGATGAAGATATGAGCCTCGCTCTCTGAAAAGGGTGTTTAATACATGTGCGTTAAGTGTCGTCCCAGGGCCCCGTTTCATCAACGATCGCATCGCAACTTTAATGCCAAAATATCGCACATTTCTTATCGCATCGCAATTTGCGTTTCATCAAATATCGCATCGCCGATTTGAGTTGCGATATTCGCACATCGCCAATAATGAGGCTATTTTGCGTTTCATCAAAAATCGCACATCGCAAGAGCACCTGTTTTTTGCGATATTTTGCTTAAAACATGCGATCACACAAACCCAGTCGCAGACGGTAAAAAAAATTCAATATGGCCGACGTGTTTTTTTTTATAAAAAATAACGCGAGAAGGAGAGAGCAGGAGTTCCGGCCCCGTCTGGTGATAGGCGGGGTTCGCGATATGGACTTTGTGAATCGGTATCGGGAAAACAGAACCATCGCACAGGAGCTAGGGGAGCTTCTGGGGCAGGATCGTGCCAGATCCGAACGTGGCGGAAAAACCATTTCGCCAGAGAACAAGGTAACATTAATGCAATCGACATGAATTTGCTAATTTTTTACGGTATATTTGCTGGGAGAAATTGACACACGAAGTACGGGGATTACGATCGTTATCAAGTACAGCAGAGTGCTGTTTTCTTACATCCGGTCTGAATTTGTTCTCATATCAACAGGTCAACACGGATACTAAAATGACATTGTATGATAATATAACCGTCGGATAAGCGGGCATAAATAGGCAAATCGAACTAAGATTGAGTTGTAATTCGACTCATTCAATTTATGGATTAATTCAAGGCTGTGTTAACATACAATATGAAGTAAATACAATCTAGGTCACGTACATGTACAATAAGTTTGAACTGGTATTTTTAGTAGATTGTAGTAATTTATTAGTTGTTCACAGATTTTTCATCATCATAGTTGTTTTCCTTTCTTCTGATCTTTTCAATTGCATAGTGGAGTCAATGGAGTAAAGCTACTAGGGCCAACATGATCGTTTTTTGTGTTTGTTATTGGTCTTTTATTTGTAAATGATATTTCAAGTACTGTGACAAAATTTTATTTATGAATGTTTTAACATTTTTGCAGATCCTCGTCAGCCTAAGATTTCTTGCTAAAGGGGCATTTTATTCGGAATTAGCCGACACACATGGCATCAGTCGTTCAAGCGTGTCCAGAACTGTGTTTACCTTTGTTGATTCTGTCAACATCAACCTGGACAACATTAGGTACATACTGTAACTGAAAGATAGATTATTGTACTTACAGTTACAAACAAACAATCTTAAGTCTACGGTAACAAAAAGACAATCCATTTTTACTTATTGATTTTAAACACGGGCTTGGCACAGACAATTCTTAAAGTTAATAGTCTGCAACAGTAGAAAAATGTAGCTTTCTTAGAAATCCTATATATGAAAACGCAACTCCAGACTCCAAAAGCTTTACCAAATTGCTCATGTAGCCACTGGTATGTGGAGGTGGCAATGAACAATTTTACTGCAATATTTCACATTTTATATCTCCATTTTGTTATATATTTATCAGCTTAATAGTATTAATTGAAAAGTTGAAATTAAATGGTGGCCTTGTAGTTGACAATTCTTACTTTTTTTTTTAAATCAATATCATAATCATGACCATTTTATGATGCAAGTATGATGCAAGTGAATACAAATGTAAATACTATAAAATATAAAAGATATTTTTTTTTCTAAAATACAGCGCTTTCTCAGAGGTGTCTTTCTATATAATGGTATATTGGGTTATATTATTGTTTTTGGTAAAAGAGTAAAATTAATGGTAAAATGGTTGTTATTTTATACACATCACAGCTTAAACATATTCTTATATTTATATTTTTTCTAAAACAGGTTACCAATCGACAGAGAAGATGTTGTAAAAGAGAAGAGAGCCTTTTACAACAAATGTAGACTTCCAAATCTTGTGACCATGTCCGGTCTTTGTCCTTCTTAGATAACGTGGCAGAAAATTTCCCCCATAACACTTCATAATTTTGCTGAACTCCCTCTAGCAGCTCTTCCAATTCTCGAGGCTGCCAAGCGGCACTTCGATTTTCTACATGGGCTGCCATTGTTGTTGTTTGATCGTCTGTCAAATATGACAGGTGGCGCGAGATTCAGCAGGTGCCCATTTTTGACGTCATTTTGATAGTAGACTGTGAGCGATTATCGCTCAAGGCACTAAACTACCGGCAAACTACTATCAAAAATCTGCGATATGTTTGATGAAACGCTTAAAAAAAAATATCGCAATCGCAAGTAAAATATCAGCTATCGGCGATCGGCGATGATATCGCATCGCACATTTTGATGAAACGGGCCCCGCACAGGCTAATCACGGACAACACTTTCCGTCTTAATAGGAATTTTCGTCCATAACGGTCTTCTTTTAAACGAAAATAAGATTTAAAGCGGGAAGTGTCGTCGTCCCTGTATAGCATGTGCCGACTGCACAGGGCAGTTGGAGCGGTTGCCATGACTGTTCTACACATACCTATGCGTAACAATTATAATCCTTGACGAACCCCTCCCTTGGCTAGGTGTGTTTTGTTTTACTGTTTTCTTTTCCAATATTGAATTTAATTCAATAATGCAATATAGAACACGTTGTGCGTTATTTTAATACTATCTTTTGAGCAGATTACATATTAATATTATTTTAACAATAAACGGTGGACTACACAGGCTAATCTGGGACCACACTTTACGCACATACAATACCCCCCCCCCCTTTTCACATAACACGACCCATTTGTTTATCAGATGCGCTACTATCGATGTTTTGCGCTGATTTGACATGTTGATGCCCGTCAGTGCCCTGTTACTATTATGTGCTGAGTACTATGATCTTCTCAAGGATTTGCTGTTTAGATGTTCTTACTTAGATTAGGCGATACACTGATGTGCTAAGTTCTATCATGTGATATTTTTATGTTCTTAGTTCTATGATTTGCTACTCGGACGAACAAAGTACTAGGATGTGCTACTCACAGCTGCTTAGCACTGTGATGCTCTACTCTGATGTGCTAAGTTCTATGATCTGCTTCTCTAATGTGCTAAGTTCTATGATCAGCTTCTCTGACATGCTAAGTTCTATGATCAGCTTCTTCGATGAGCTAAGTTCTATTATCAACTTCTCTGACATGCTAAGGTCTATGATCAACTTCTTCGATGTGCTAAGTTATATGATCAGCTTCTCTGACATGCTCAGTTCTATGATCAACTTCTTTTACATGCTAAGTTCTATGATCAGCTTCTCTGATGTGCTAAGTTCTATGATCAGCTTCTCTGACATGCTAAGTTCTATGATCAGCTTCTCCGATGTGTTAAGTTTTATGATCAGCTTCTCTGATGTGCTAAAGTTTATGATCAACTTCTTTTACATGCTAAGTTCTATGATCAGCTTCTCTGATGTGCTAAGTTCTATGATCAGCTTCCCTGACATGCTAAGTTCTATGATCAGCTTCTCCGATGTGTTAAGTTTTATGATCAGCTTCTCTGATGTGCTAAAGTTTATGATCAGTTTCTCGGATTTTATAAGTTCTATGGTCAGATTCTCTGATGTGCTTAGTTCTATAATCAGATTCTCTGATGTGCTAAGTTCTAAATCAGCTTCTCCGATGTGCTAAGTTCTATGATCAGCTTCTCCGATGTGCTACATTCTATGATCAGCTTTTCTGACGTGCTTAGTTCTATGATCAGATTCTCTGATGTGTTTAGTTCTATGATCAGATTCTCTGATGTGCCTAGTTCTATGATCAGATTTTCTGACTTGCTTAGTTATATGATCAGGTTCTCGGATGTGCTAAGTTCTAAATCAGATTCTCTGATGTGCTAAGTTCTATGATCAGCTTCTCCGATGTGCTAAGTTCTATGATCAGCTTCTCTGACGTGCTTAGTTCTCTGATCAGCTCTTCTGACATGCTTGGTTCTAATCAGCTTCTCTAATGTGCTTAGTTCTATGATCGATCAGATTCTCTTATGTGCTAATTTCTATGATCAGCTTCTCTAATGTGCTTAGTTCTATTATAAGCTTTTATGATGTACTAAGTTCTATGATGCGCTACTCTGATGTGCTAAGTTCTATGATCAGCTTCTTTGATGTGCCAAGTTCTATTATCAGCTTCTCTGATGTGCCAAGTTCTATTATCAGCTTCTCTGATGTGCCAATTTCTATTATCAGCTTCTCTGATGTGCCAAGTTCTATTATCAGCTTCTCTGGTGTGCAAAGTTCTATTACCAGCTTCTCTGATGTGCCAATTTCTATTATCAGCTTCTCTGATGTGCCAAGTTCTATTATCAGCTTCTCTGATGTGCCAAGTTCTATTATCAGCTTCTCTGATGTGCAAAGTTCTATGTTGCGCTACTCTTATGTGCTCATTCCATGATGCGATTCTCGCATTTGCTTTTTAATAAGACGCGCTACTCTGATAGGCTTAGTTTTATTTATTCGCTCCTCGGATGGTCTGCTCTGATGTTTAAGCTGACGTCCTCCAGGCTTTCAAGAAATATCGTCAATTGAAAATATTTAACCGAAACAAAAATCCTTCTTAAAGTTATATTTAGAATACATGCATATATCAAACGGTTTGGTCGGTTTGACGTGATTGGATGGGAAACATAATCTACGAAAGTTCAACTTTGATGTGTTTCCGTTTTTGACACAATGTGCTAAGAAACATTTCAAAATTGAACTGTCAACAACAAAAAATTCATATCCAATACCGCGAAAATGGCCCTTAAACATTTGTCTGGTGATACGCTTTGCTACTCAAGATTTTTTTTAACTTTAGAAACATGAATTGTTTTGAAAGTTATGTGTTCCCTTCAACCCTTCCAATTTGTCCATTTAAAAGCTCGAGGTTGATCTAAGTGGCACATATTTTAGCGTTTGATATTAGTGTAACCGCATACGGTTAGATCATAAAATGACATTTTATGTATCGTCTCTTCGTTGAAATGTAACCCTGCATGGTATTCGGATTACCCATTTCGGATATAACTTGCGTTAAAGGTAATATTTGGTGTCGATTTTAAATTATTGTCTGTGGCTTTTTAAGAATGGAGGTATCAAATTCATTCCAATTTTTTATAGGGCCGTCACCCCGTGTAAGGTGTCATTGAACATTATTATATTCGTTTTCAGTTGCTTGTTTTATGTTCTTATATCTTATGTTCTTTCTCTGCATGGGCCTGTTTTGCGGTGACATACAGGCAAAATCTTCGGATGTTTCAATGACATAGCAAATAAATTAACCGTTCATTGCTGAAATAATATTAATCTATAATCTGCTCAAAAGAAAGTATTAAAATAACGTAAAATGTGTTCTATTTTGTAATTCAATTAAATTCAATATTGGAAAAGAAAACACACTTAGCCAAGGGAGGGAGTCGTCGAGGATTATAATAGCTACGTATAGGCATGTGTAGAACAGTCATGGCCACCGCTCCAACTACCCTGTTCAGTCTGCACAGGCTATTTAGGGACGACACTTTCCGCTTTTATTGTTATTTTCGTTTAAAGGAAGACCTTTATTGACGAAAATCCTAATTTGGCGGAAAGTGTTGTCCCTGGTTAACCTGTGCGGACTTCACATGCTAATCTTGGACGACACTTAACGCACATGAATTAAACACCGTTTTCACAGAGCTGGGCTCATATGTTCATCAGCTGTGCTACTCGAGAACAGGCATGACAATCGCTCCATCTCCCCTTACAATTACACGTCATTACAATTATAGCGCATCAGAATAATGCATGTTTTGATTGCGGTTAAAAGAGTGGGTTTCATTTCATATAACGATCTTAACCCATTTATGCCTAGTGGACTCTCCCGTCCTTCTGGATCAATTTATTTAAAAAATTAGGGATATCTAGTATATTTATTTCTATATTTAGAATATTTCTTATAGAAATATATCATCATGCGGCGTCTCATCTGTGTCTACGCTGTTTGCCAAGGCCTTTTTTCTAGACTCTAGTCATAAATGGGTTAATATAATCATTTAACAAACGGATAGTGATTTATTTAAGCTTCAATCTAGTAAAGCGCATTAATAAAGATTGAGTCAATATTTCATACAATGTCATGAGTCCCAACACAATATTTCAACAATACTTTTTATACATAATCTAACATACCATTTTATTTAATCTAACATTCTTTTCACAACAAATACAGTAATTTCACGGTTATAAAACAGTTTATAATGGCTAATAAGCGCAATTATATTATAAATTGTGACAATAAATATTATTTCAACAATACGAAAAAACAACAACAAATGAATCAATATGCAATACTGCAATGACATGATGCTGCTAAAATGTAACTTATTGTGATTCCACTGAGAAAACAAAATACATTCAAAATAATAACAAAAAACGGAAAATATGTCTTATCAAAAATTGTCCTAAATACAAAATTACTTCAGTTTTATTTGAAACTATATATGTCTTTTAAAAGACGATCGAAGTTGAAACGACTATTAAAAATGATATTCCGTAAATACATAAAAATGCCGAATTAATCGCCAACGTTATATCTTCGTCAATGAGTGAAGAACCTAGTTCACTGCACATCTGTGTTCGGTCCAGTGCGAGAGGCGGGGATCGAGCCCGAGACACCGGATTCAGGTATCAAGCCCGAGATACCGGATTCAGATATCGAGCCCGTCATCCCGGAGTCAGGGTATCGAGCTCGTGATACCGGATTCAGGTATCGAGTCTGAGATACCAGATTCAGGTATCGAGCCCGAGATACCGGATTCAGGTATCGAGTCCGAGATACCGGATTCAGGTATCGAGCCCGAGATACCGGATTCAGGGTATCGAGCCGGGATACCGGATTCAGGGTATCGGGCCCGTGATCCCGGATTCAGCTATCGAGCCCGAGATACCGGATTCAGGTATTTTGACCGTGATCCCGGATTCAGGTATCGAGTCCTAGATACCGGATTCAGGTATCGAGCCCGTGATCCAGGATTCAGTTATCGAGTCCAAGATCCCGGATTCAGGTATCGAGCTCCGGAAAACCGGATTCAGGTATCGATCCCGAGATACCGGATTCAGGTATCCAGCCCGAAATACCGGATTCAGGTATCGAGCCCGAGATACCGATTCATGGTATCGAGCCCGGGATACCGGATTCAGGTATCGGGCCCGTGATCCCGGATTCAGGTAACGAGCCCGAGATACCGGATTCAGGTATCGAGCCCGTGATTCCGGATTCAGGTTCGAGCCCGAGATACCGGATTCAGGTTTCGAGCCCGTGATTCCGGATTCAGGTTTCGAGCCCGAGATACCCGGATTCAGGTATCGATCCCGGGATCCCGGAATCAGATATCGAGCCCGAGATACCGGATTCAGGTATCGAGCCCGAGATTACCGGATTCAGGTATCGAGTCCGGGATACCCGGAATCAGGTATCGAGCCCGAGATACCGGATTCAGGTATCGAGCCCGACGATACCGGATTCAGGTGCAAAGTATTGTACACTTGCTCCAGATCGGCGCCATTATATGTGAGTCTTGCTCTGGTAAAACATGGCTAAACATGTGCGTTACAGTGTCATTCCAGATTTGTCAGTGCAGTCCTCTGTGTCGTTCTGAATTAGCTTATGCCGGATTGCACATGCTAACCTGGGACGACACTCTCCGCTCATGCATTCATGCCCTTTTTTTCCAGGACAAGGCTAATCGTAAACATTAAACATCAATTTACAGACCATGTTCGCAGTTTCTCGAACTGACATATATGTACACGAATGTGCACAAATAACACATAAGTCGTATAAATATATAGAGAAAAAAAACGTTTTAGTTAAATGGGAAACCATCATGGTTATAAATAATTGATACACGTAAGGCGTATGTCATGCTAAATGGCATACTAATTTTGATTTAAAAATACTGTTTGTCTTTGAAATCAACTAATACGCTTCGAAGTTCATAGACGAACTAAATACTTGATCTTTATAAAACTGTGAACATAAAATGGGGATCAATCTTTATAATTCACGAATATAGCTCTGCGCTTCTTCTCCACACCTCAATATTTGGAGCAAAGAGCAAGAACAGAGCATCGCTCTGGGAAACGGGGCTTAATGCATGTGCCTACGCACTAGATTACCATGTGCAGCCTAAACTGGGATTTTTGAAGAGAAGAGGACTTTCTTTTACCAAACAATACGTAATACGTTAGCGTAAACTGTTGTCCCTGATAGGCGTGTGCGGACTGCACAGTTTTACCCTGGGACCACACTTTACTCACTTGAATTATACCCCGTTTTACCATATTTGTCGTAAAGGACGACTCTATGTAACCACACATTGCAATTAAACTGTATCCCCATTAACAGGTGAAAACAAAGTCAACTTTGAATTCATAAATAAATAAAGTGTGAGTTACAAAAGTAGACACTTACACGTTTAACAAATTTAATAAATAAATTTACGACAGTTCACGTTTTGTGTCCTCATCTCGCCAGTTTTGAAAAAATGCATCGTTTTAATTGCATGCAAAGAATGACATTGGAGTTACAATGGTATGATCAGTAATACGTGCGCAGTTATAAAGGATACCGACTATTTTAAACAAACATATGAAAAATAAGAGCCTCGCTCTGGGAAACATGGGGCTTAATGCATTTGCGTAAAGTGTCTTCCCAAATAAGCATGTGCAGTCCTCACTGGCTAGTCAGGTTCGACTGCAAAGCAAGGCTGATATGCATAAATAATAGAGACATAATTCATCAGTAAAGTGCAGATCTACAAAGCTTTTGAAAAAATATAGCGCATAGACACAAATTCAAAATCACCAAAAGGGATATTAATATATCAGGGATATTAACATATCTGTTTTCTTGTATGGTTCATAATATTATGGTTTAGACAAAAGTGAATATAGTTCTACGCATCTTGTATCCAATAAGTGAATAAACAAAGCTGTTTCTAGGAAGTATGTAGAACATTCATTTTCTAAATATCCAAAGAACAATTTGGGTAAGACAAGGAACTTAGTACATGTTAATGATCTCATGAACAGAGGAATCTTATTATTATGTGCAATGTAAATGCCTGAACTAACAGAAGTATCTTATAGGTGCAATGTTCATGCCTCAACGAACAGAAGTATCTTATGTGTACAATGTTAATGCCCGCACAAACAGAGGTATCTAATATGTGCAATGATAATGGCACCACGAACTGATTATATTATATGTGCAATGTTAATGCTCCCACGAACAGAGGTATCTTATATGTGCAAACAGCTCAATTTTTCATCGTTACACTTATTACTTGGACGGATAGCCATAATAAACGTTGTTCCATTAAGTTGTAGTAAAGCATTAACATTGCACTCTTTTATTTTACAGACTTAAGGGCAACTGATACATTATTTATTCATCCTTACACTTATTACTCGGACAGATATACATGAGGAAACGTTGTTCCATTAAGTTTGAGAAACGCATTACAACTGCACTCTGTTATTTAATAGACTTTAGGGCAACTGATACATTATTTCCTCTGTTTTATTTAATGTACGCATATACATCTTCAATAAGTATTTGACATTAACATATTAATTTAAGGCAAGACATCTTGTGTAAGCTTATGTGCTGAACTAAATGTTGATATTAGTTTGGCTTTAATGTAGATATGATCACCCTAGTTCAATTTCACATCGAAATCCAAACTCCATTCTTGGTGAGGTGTATCTGACGTCAATGACTTTTCAAAAACGTGTCTATATCTCTCATTACAGTACATATACATAATAGACTCTGATAGTTTAAGCTTACTTTCATATGTATTCATTTCATAACATCATAGTACTTTGCTCGGATGTCTTCATTCTTTTCACATTCTTATGCTTATTTATTCTTCCTCATTCCTTTGTGTAATCGTATGCAATATTTGACAGTTTATATGTTATTGTTTTATTATCAGTGGTGTATTTTGCATATTTTAGAGCAAACTAACCGAATAACAGAATTGTGTAGTTTAATCTGTCGCTGTTTCTGCAT